>NC_133619.1:372700907-373000907 GCF_048593235.1 Sminthopsis crassicaudata | reverse complement strand
CACTTGCTTATTTATTACTGTCTTTAAGAGCCTTTTTCTTCCATTTGGAATACTCAAACATTCATTTCCTGCATTTTATTTGTTATAAATTATTATTCAATGAGATTTATAGTGGCAATATCAAAACAAATAATCATATCTACTTATTGACTTAATATTTAGAAACTTTTGTGATTTTGTGTCAGAACCACCTGGGGAATTCCTCTTTTCAAGTTTTGCATATATCTCTCAAGTTCTAAAATCAGCTACAAGACACATCAAAATAATGTCAGGCTACAAATCTAACTGTCACATCTACTATATTTGCAAAACAGGCATGCAATATTGTTAACATTAAGATGTTCAGTTCTTTTTATCTATGGGCACTTGAGACAGAGTCTGAGCTTTTACAAGGAGGAAACTAAGCACTGCATGCCTGACTAAGTTGGTTGGTCATTTTTTTAATTGGCTTGCCCAATGCTATCTCACACTGATTCTTTCAGAACAATCCAATACAATTAAAACCTGGGCTGGAGGTAAGTCAGTATACCCATTGCATTACAAAATAGCATATTAATGCTTTGGAGACTTTCAATTAGCTTTTGGTGCAGAGTATGTAGAGCTATCCATTTAAAATAAAGTCAAAATGGTTGTGAAAATAAAAAATAATGGCCTTTTCAATGCCTATACTGTGATATATGTGATATAGGCCACATTTATGACTAAATTAGTCTGCCTATTCTTGCATTAAAATATGTACTTTGAAATTCAAGCTGTTAAAATAATTTGCCTGCTTCTTTAAAGTATGAATATACAATATTTTATCCAATGTGCAATAATTGTTAAAGACAAATTTTTATAATATGTTGGCTTGATGAAACCTTATAAGATATTTGCTCTCTTAATTTTAAAATCACTGAAAATAAATATGTTATTATGAACTGAATTTATTCCAGTCCCCCAACACTTCTTTCACGCAGAACTCTTTGTGAAATGGTGGGAAAAGGAAGGGCACACAATGTATTATGTTCCTGCTAAAAAATGAACAATAAGAAATAGATTATCGAAGAAAAACAAGGGATTTAACTTAGAGAAAAGGAAAGACAAAAATTGGGGTAGGGTCCCAAGGCAAAAAGGAGACATGTTGACATGAATATTATAGAGTGACAGTCTGTTATCCTGTAAGTATTGAGGGATATAAGAATCTGATTTTTTTTTAATGACTTAGGTATATTCTTTCATTATAGTAAAATTGTCATTAGATCAAGAGTCAAAATAGTAGAGTTCAAATTTGATTTATTCCATGTACAGCTTTTGTGACCTTAAACAAAATCATTTTACCTTCCTGGGCCTCAGTTTTCTTGTTTTCAAAATAAGAGGTAGAACTTGATTTTCTTCAAAATCTTTTCTGTCTCTTCACAATTTTTTTTTTTTTTTAATTTTTAAGAGCACGGATTTAAGAGCGTGGATCCAACTGAAACTTGTTGGTTATTTTTGGTTTGTTTGTTGTTCCCTTTCCCTCTCCCTTTCCCTTTTCTTCTTCCTCTCCCCCCTCTTCCCCCTCCCCCATCTCTCTCTATTCCTCTATGTCTCACTCTCTTTCTCTGTGTCTCTTGAAAAGATTCTAGATAGGATAGAGGGAAAAGTTTTATATCATGATATGATTTCTGCAAACACCATTAAAATTATTGCTACATGCATATATCCATATGTATTTTGACATTAAAATTCCTAGGCGGAGGACCCTTTTTCTGCCTTCTTTGACTCTACAATACTAAATAGTAAGTCCCTTGTCATTATTAAATGTCTTAATAATTACGGATTGGGTAATAGTTTTTGTTTTCTAATACAAATCATTTCTTGATATGCCATTCCTCTCAATTCTTCATATCAGCAAAGAATTTAAACAAATTGACAGTTTCTGACAGTATGTGTAACATTATATTTCCATAGTCTGTCTACTAAGAATGGAGAAATGTGCTTTATTATCTGTTCCCTAGAAACCAAATCACTCATTGCAATTATTCAGATTTTGGATGCCTTTTTTTCTTTTCTTTTTTTTTTTCTTTTTTTTTTTTTTTTTGACTAGTACTATTTTGGTGAAGCAATTAGAATATCAGTTGGGGTTTTAAGTCATGACTTATATTTTGAAAAAAAAAATGAACATAGAAAGAAAGAGTAGATAATTGTATGAATTATCAGTCAACTATAGTGATGGCAATAAATAAGCTAAAATGTTCAGTGAACCTTTCTAATAAATTGTGTTTGGTCTTCATGGTCTCAAGTTTTATTATCCTCATTGTGCACTGGTGTAGTTTGTAATATTTGTGTCTTTTGAATTGTTATTAAATAATTGAATAGAAAACACTTTCCTGTGGAAGAATGTTAGTAATTTTAAAATTTGTATCCATTTGGAAGGGAATGTTTTTGTATTGTATTTGGTGAATAAATCTATATGTTATCTTTTATTATTAAGAGAAATGTCAATATTATTTCTGGTATTCGATTCTCCATCATTCATAGGATTTGTATTTGACTTGTTTGATTATCTGTCTTTTGCTACCTGTGCCAGTATAGCCATATAAAAGCTAGTAAAAATTATTCATTTGCAAATTCCATTGAGTATGTCTGTGTGTGTACCAAAAACTTCATTGTCTAGAATAATGGGAATAGAACAGGGCACTATTGAAAACTGAAATACATACATTAGCCATTTGCTTTCTTAAAATTTCCATTCTTTCTTCCTTACAACTCTCTTTTCCAAACTTTTTATTAAAACCAAACTCATAAAAAGCAGGATATAAATGTGACTTACTAATTCTATTTATTATAAAAGTAGTGAATGTGAGAAGGTGCTACTGCTTTGAAGAATGAGGGTATGGATAGGAGGTCTGGGTTAGAAAAAGATTGTCTCCAGAATTAAGTCAGACTCACAAATATATTTTGAATCTCCACTATATATAAAGTCCTGTGCAGAATAACTTAGGTAATAGAGGGAAGTGTGGAACATGAGTTGTCAAAAACTTGTGATCTACTTCATGAAGATAAGACATATGCTTAAAAAAAAAAGGATACTTAGAACAGTAAATCAGGTGTTATTGAAAAGTATTATAAACAGGAAGTGTTAGTAGAAAACAGAGGAAAGAAAAATCACTTCCAGCTATGATATGAGAGGACTCATGAAAGAAGTAATATTTATACTGACTCTTGAAGGATTTGGATAAGAGAAGGCATGCAAATAGGAGAAATGTGGTAAGCAAATGGTAAGCCTGAGTGTCATGTTAAAAAAACAGGGAGTCATCTGAGAAAATAATTACAATATACACTGTGTTGCAAAAGTCTTAGTTTTAGTTCAAGTTTAATAACTATAATGAGAATTGGTAGCTTAAAACTATACTAAGTCTTTTGGAATATGATGTGTAGTGATTTAAAGTCTTCAAGTGCCTTTTTTCAACAACAATCTTTTACATGAAGAAACTGAGGTATAGATAGATTAAACAAATTTTCTAGTCACACAGCCAATATCAGAAATAAAACTTCTAATCGAAGTCCATTGTTCTTATTATTATCAAGATATTCTAGTTACTTAACTAGCTCTTAGGACAGCATTTTTCCAGGATGTAGAGAGAAGAATTTGCCTATTGACCTTGCATCCTGAAAATCTGTGGATCTACTTGATGTGAGTTACCCCATGATAGATAACTCAGTGTGTTTTCTGATCTCTTTGTTTTTCCTTTTTTTCGCTCTAACATTTCAAATGTCAGTTCATCATAGTTAGGTGTTCTATATAATGGGAAACTGGACTGCTTCACTTGCTAAAACTCAAAATTACAGCAATTCATTGCCCTTCACAAAGGAAGGTGACATTACTAATTCACCATTTAAAGTAGAAAAATAGTATGCTGGGGTTTTTTTTTGTTTTGTTTTGTTTTGTTTTTTGGGTTTTTTTTTTTTGTATGAATAGATTTAAGTTGAATCATTAATGCTTTTCCTAATTCCTCCTGTAACTTCTCGAACTCTTTTGCAGGATGAGACAGAAAGCTAGGCTTGCTTGCAGAATGTGTGGTTATGTAATTCATTATATTCTCTGTATTAACCTTAATGGACCTTAGAAAGATTTAATCTAGGACTCATACTTCATTAGCATTGTAGACTAGCCAGCTGAATTGACTAGTCCATATGTAATAATGAATAATTTTCCTTTATAAAAGTAGAATTGCTGAATGAGCATAAGAAGTCATGACCATATTCAATATTTTTTTGCCAATAATCTTGCATGCTAATCCATGTATCAATATAATGAAATCACTGGCAAATTTTGCTCTACATATTTTACTAGACAGTGTTTTTGCTGAATCAGATACTTCTTCATGTTCTCAAACATTTGGTTCAATACTTTCTGGTACACACCATGACACATAAATAAGAATAATACTTCTCTGTAATACTTTTTCCATGCGGTTCCATGAATCTTTCATAGGCAAAATTAAGTGGGAGTTCTTTTCATATTTTATAAGATACTGCCAGAGAACTAAAGCTGTCCATCTAGATACACTTCTAGAAGGATTTAAATGTCACACAGTTCTAAACCATTTACAAATGTCATTTAAATCATTGATACATTCGATATATGGTTGTGGTTCAATAATTTATATAATGTCTCATCTTACCATAAGCCTCAAGAAACTCTTCCTCACTTTAAGCCCTTTGTTTTGTGCCCATTCCAGCATGAGAAGCTGATACTTGAATTGGAGGAAGAGAGACACTTAAGACTTCAAAGTGAAAAACAGTTACGGGAGGTGACTTTGGAGTCTGAGCGAAGCAGAGTTCAAATGCGTGGCCTGCAGCAGCAATTTTCAAGGTATATTTCATGTACAATCTGGATAGATTATATCACAGTATGTCTGGTCTATGAGGTGAACAATATGAGAGAGAGGGGAAGAGCATTATGAATTTTCAATGAAATGGGTCATTTTAATTACAAACATTTATATCTATATGTATTGTAATGTACTCTCATTTCATTTGAGGTCATTTCTTACTGGGACAAATCTTTTTGCTCCCCACCCTTCTGTGTTTTGGCTACTTAGGGACATTTTTCTGGTGTCAGTCAATTACTGTTGACCTAGATCTTAAATTATAGCTCAAATATGGGAACCTGGTACCTCATTGATACTGATTAACTTTGCTTCGTTTGATGCTTTTTGTTTGGATAATCTTCAAGTTCTACACGACTTTATGCTATTGTATCAATGAAGATAGCAATTTGATCATGATATCACAGTCTAGATTGCTAATGCTTTCTGACAAGGTGGGAAAAAATAGATCCTATTGTATGGAAAGTTACATTTTTAAAAGCATGGAAGGCTAATTTCTGGAGAGAAGTGAACAAAAAAGAGAATTGCCTTTTCATAAAGGATAATTTGAAAGAACTTTGGTTATTCAATTATTTTTTACATTTCATTCTCTTATCATCAAAAATGTTAGGCTTGCCTTCTTTAATAATATGTCACTGGGAGAGGACAATATGAAAATCATAGACTAAAGGTATTCATAGGATAAAGAAATGGAAAGGACTTTAGAGGTTATCTAAACTCTTTTGGGTTAAGTGTCACTTGAAGAGAACTGTACTCACTATGCCATAACACCTCTAATTTACTCATTTTAATAATGAGTATATGGAAGCCATATGAAAATGCATGTTAGAAACAGGATCTGAACTCCAAACTTGTCATTCAAAATCCTATATCCTTATCCTCCAAAATATTGCTTGCATGCTTTACCTCAAAAAGAGTATACAAACTTTCCTGTGATTTAAAGTATTTGGATTTATTTCTTTATTCACTTCTTGTTGTGTTGCCTTAGACAAAACAACATGTCTCATCTTTACCACCTGTAAAATCAGGAAAATGATAGCATGTTTAATTTTCCCTTTTGGGAGTATTTCTAATGATAATGTATGAGGAACTTTTTTGAGTATTTTACAAGACAACTATAAATTAACAGAGCAGTGCTATACTTCACTGGTGATAAAACAAGATAAGATATATTACTCCAGAACGTTTGAAGCTCCTTCCATTCAATTTAAGAAGAAGCTAAAAGTTCAAGTATCCAAGTTTAGACTATTTAGCCTTGGTTTCATTTAGGCCAAAAAGTTGCACCCTAGTTGGCTTGGTTCAAGGGCTAATTGTAATTAACAGGGCTACAAAGTTTAGTTTATGTCATGGTACTCACTATAGTAACTTAATATGCTGCCAAAGCATTTGGTATATCCAAGGTAATGGGAGGTATTATAGAAATGCACAGATCAATACTTTAACAAATGTGTGTCTAAAGCCTCCCAGGCCATTATTTATACAAGGCCATGTTTTATTTTTCACTGAGTTTGATGGGACTCATCATGTTATGTCAGCAACTTAAAATAATGTGAGCATTTCCAAACCAAGCATTTCTTCAAAATAGTTGTCACTTTGAGAATATGGGCAAGACAAGGGCAGGTCTTATCATGCCAGGTCTTATCTAATTGAGATGTCTCTATAGTTCCTTTATTGATTTATAGGGCCTAAGACACATAATACAGTAAATTATTTTTATATGCTACAGGGTCATCTGCTACAAATCATGTTCCAATTCCACAAAGATTTAAGGTACACTGTGCTTTCCCTAGGAGAAGAAAGAAAAAAAAAAGAGATTTGTTAGTTGAACATACTATTCTTGAAAATACTTTTTTAATGTAGTAATTTTTCTTATGTAAAGTTTCATTAAAGTGGAAAGTTCAAGGCCAATTACATTCAGAAAACTGGAGTAATTCAATAAAAGATTTTTTAAAAAAATATTATATAGCAGATTAGATAATTATACAGTAATTTGAGCATATCCAGTGAACCATTTTTGATACCCTTTCCCATTTTCATTTTAGATTTTTAGACTATTTCTAGTAAAGCTTATTTAAACAACTCTTCTATGATAATTAAAGCCTTCATGAAAGGCTCATGATCACAAAACATGAAGTTGTACATTTCTGTCAGAAATAGACAACTTTGAAATGATCACTGAAGATAAACAACACTTTATTGATATAAAAAGGTTCAAACAAAGAAATTTATCATTCTGATATTTTTGGTGCATATGTAATAGTTATTATAGCAGTGTTTTCAATGCCTGTTCAACAGAGGACTGAGTAGATAACGAAAAAAGATTTGGGGTAATGGAATATAGTGACTGCAGTTTCAAACATTTAAGTCTTCTGTTATATGAATCCCTATAAATAAATTTTTTGTTGATTAGTCAATTAATAATGTCTAATTTTGTGACTCTTTGGGACTCTATTAAGGGTTTTCTTGGCAAAGAGACCGAAGTGGTTAAGTGACTTGTCCAGGGTCATGTAGTTAATAAGTTTCTGAGGTTAGACTTGAATTCAGATCCTTCTGATTTTTGAATTGAAGCTTTATCCACTGTGCCACCTCATTGTCCTCTTTATACTACTAGAAAAGAGGAAGACAAATAACATAGATATGCAGATAATTTATAAACTTGATTTGCATTTATGGTTCTAATTTCCATCCCATTGAAAACTTTTAGCAGAAACATACATTTGTATTTTTGTCATACCACAATGGGACTCTTTTGATGAAGTTATATTCACACTGAGATATTTAATAGAAGTGAGACTCCCAAACCACAAAATGCCTTGGAACCTCTCCAGTTGGTGAATGTGCCCAAATAATTATTGAGTAAAAAATTTATTATCTGAAAAAAAAAAAACAAAAAAAAAACTGGGGACCAACCTAAGTACTTTGTAGATGGGATGGGAAGTATGTCACCTATAGAAGTCACATGAGTACTTCCCTCAAGGTAATGAGAATCCAGAGTGGGGAGAGAACACAGCTCAAATGAATATTGAACTTTGACTATGGATTTATATAGATCAAGCTCACTTTTAAAGACCTTTTCTGTTTTGATTCATCTTGTCATTCATTATTTTTTCTAGTAACCTTAAGATGGGCATCCTTGATCCCCAAATGGTTTATTGTTCTACAAAGATATTTATATACCAATAAAAGAAATAATTTAATATAAACTTAATACCACATAAATCTATAGATGTTTTAGAACCAAGAAGAATCATAAAAAATCCAGGTGGGATGAATCATAGAATATTGTTTTATAAAATTAAATGCATACCTTGTGTATATAATACATACATACATACACACACACACACACACACATATATATGTCATATATATTTGTGCAAATATGTATGTATTAACGACATCCTTATATTTCATTGGTAAAAATAGTTCTTTTATGAGGAAACCATCTATCAGTGCAAATCTGCAATTGCTCTACAAGTTAGAGTCATTGAGAGCTGCCTACATTAAGTTGACTTGTTTAAGTTCATACAATCAATATGTATCAGGTTTGAAACTCAAAGCTATGTTATGCTGACTGGAAGATTGTGTCATCCTAATTCTTCTGCCTGTCATTGTAATCTTCATGGTTGATGATAATAACAACCCTTCTCTGCTTCTTAGAATTCCTTGCCTTATTCAAAGTTACAACTCAAGTGCCAAGTTCTATATGAAAGTTTCCTTCATCCCAATCACCCTCTTCAGAAAACTTCCATGTTTTGTGTACATTCAAAATATACTAGAAAGACAGTAACTGCCTTATTTATTAGAGAGCTGTGCTCAAGATCAACAAACCCTGGTTTCAGATCATACCTCTAATGTACTTACTGTGTTATCTTAGCTAAATCACTTACTCCTTCAATAATATAGGTATGTGCAGTTCTATACTGATAGGGGGACAATACATAAGTAAAAGTTCCACTTCTTATCCCTTTCCTTGGCTACTTATACTCTCATATGTGTATGTGTCACCTCCATTCTAATGTATAATCTCCTTGAGCACAGGAACAATTTCATTTTAAATTTTCTTTCCTTATTGTCTAGCATGGTGCCTGACAAATAAATGTAGCTTGATATATTCTTAATTGATTAATTGATATATTTATGTCCATCATCAGTGTGTCCAGTAGTATATTAGAAATAAATCAGAGCCAACCAAAAAATTCTATGGTATTAAAAAAAATACATAGAAAAAAATCACATCAGTGATCAATATATGCTGCCTAGATATATTAAAGGTGATTTATTTCTATACACAAGCATTCAGTGCAAAACAAGTATGCAAAGTTTCTTTGTGGTTACTAATTGACCTCAGATGTTAATTAGTTGAATGGAGTTCAAACTTTTGCTTCCCACATAAGCAGATCTCCAAACTTCTCTTTGTGATGTTATCCACTGCCTTGCAGCTATTTCTTTGCTTACAAGGATTTTTCATATAACAGTTGATTGCTATGGCTAAGTGTAGTCTGCTGTATGCTGAGCCTCAAGGAGACTTAAAAGGAGATGATTTTTTACTGCTGAACTCACTCACTGGTTGCTGCTTCCGTTACCGACTCAGGAAGATTTTATGGAAACAGAGGGCATATTTTCTGCTGCTGTTTTGAAGCTGTAGGCACATGATATCAGAATCTTTTCCTGTGTTTGGGACATAGGGAAGGTGCCTATATGTGTATATGTATAAGCTAAAAAAAGCTAATCTGCTCTTATATGTTCTACCCACATACATTTCCCTTCCTTTCCTTCTATGTGTCTTGTTAAAATGACATTTTTTTCTATGTCTTTATGAGTATAAAATACGACAAGATGGGAAATGGAGTCGATTGTCCTTTGGACAGTCAATGATTGTATTGTTCTTCTACTTTATTCATATCTCAAAATGTTCACCAACTTTCACCTATATGGGAAGTCTCATATTCTGAGTGTACCATTCCTCTCAATGCATTTGGAGGGCAATTTCATATTGATTTGGAATTCAGTTTTTACAGTGTCAGCAATATTTCTGGCTGAGGTGCCTTATAAACTGAGACCTCTCATCTCTATGTCTGTGTAAATCTCCCAGAACTTTAAAATGACAGAGTGAGGTTGGTTTTATGATAAATTGTTTTTAAAATGCAGCAGATGGAAGAGAAGATTTTTTAATGGCAACTTTTCTTGCCAAATTAATGTAACTGAGCCTATGCTTCATTGTCATAAGTATTTTTCTTAGCACACCAGAGCTTAGACCCCTAATTTATATATTGCAGTGGGAAGAGGAGAGGATGAAAGCCAATTAGCTTGAGAAGCAGAGAAAGAGGAGATATATTTGATGTTCCCAGGTCAGCCACTGACATGCTAAGAACAAATTCTTTGGCATCTCCACTTCCCAATTTATTCATTTGCAGCAGTGTGTAATAATCTGTGTTTCTTGTTGAACTAAAAAAAAAAAAAAAAAAAAAAAAAGTTAAGATTAGGTAGTTACTACTAATACGAAATGAAATACACATAATGCTTTTACAGTTTGCAAAGCAATTTATATTTCATTATCTTATTTGAAGAAATAATTAATTCATTAAGGTAATACCTAAGCATATGCCTCATGTTAATCAGCACAAGAAGGGTGTTTATAATAATCATTGTATTTATATGCTTTAAAGCTTGCAAAGTTATTGACAAATAGTATCTTATTTTATCCTCAAAACAACTCTGAGAAGTAGATGTTAATGTTATCGCCATATTACAGACCAGGAATCCAAAGCAAATATACATTAAATGACTTGCCTGGATCATGTTGCCTGGAAATCTCTGAGGCTATAATTTGGATTCAGTTTTTCCTGACTCCAGATCCAGAGCTCTATGTGCTCTATCATGTTGTTTCCTTTTGATATCAAAATTGTTCCAAAATAAACTTGAATAGGACATGAGAGCCAAAGATGTGTTACCTCAGATAAATCCCTTAATCCCTTTAGGTCTCAATAGCCTAATATATAAAATTTATATACTAGATGGAATGTGTTTTAACTTTCCTTTTTGCTCCAAGAGCTATTGTTCCATAATTGAAGAAAAAAAAGTACTTGGGAGCCTTCTCATAATGCTATCTATGTCATCCATGCTGTGACACCCATGTTTTTGGTGAATTTTTGACTGTATTTTATTTTGGTGACTGAAAACATGGAAACAGTGGGTTTGAAAGATTGTTAGACACAAACCAGATTTTTGTTGTGAACAACCAAAATATATTCAAGGAAGTCTGACAATCAAAAGGAACTTTAAAACCTCCAGATATAATTATAATCATATATGTTTCTCTATTACTAACTTTGCTCCAAATTTGGCTCACCTGAATTCATAGGGGAAGAGATAGAGAACAAATAGGATGTTATGACTTAATGATTTTTAAGTCTTGTTGGTTTTTGTTTCATTAAATGGTGTTGGCAGGGATTATTTTTGAATTGTTTGTTAATAAATATATTCTCTTCCATGTAACTAATTGATCAACTAAATATATATATATATATATATATATTGTTAGTTATTCATTATTCATCTTTTAGTAATTATCCCCAATCTATGCCTTAGTAATAAAGTTAGGTTTTGAATATAAGAGCAATTTTTGTTCTAGATGCTATGCGTTTTAATTTGGAAACCCTTTATCATCATTGATTTAGATCTGGGATACCTTTAGAAATAATCTACTTCATTCCCCTTCCTTTAAAATTAGTTCATTTTAATTTATTTTCTTTTAATGCTGTACTTTACAAATATCAACAAATGTGAATTTTCCATAAACATTTCTAAATACAAAGAACAAGATTGGTGTTTGTTGTTGCTGTTGTTGCAGTCACAGATAAAATTGAATCTCTTGTGCATATATCTTTTTAATAATAAATATTTATTTAACAACATCATAGACATCTCTTGCTTTTTAGAGATGAGGAACTAGAAGTACACCACCTAAATCCCAGAGAAAGTACAAAGCAAGGTCCAGATTCAAACAAAGGCATTTGGACAGGATTTCACTTCCACCACCATCCTGTATAATCTACTATGGTTCATTTTCAGATTCTACAATTAATATGTACATACATATATTTGATAGCGGACTATTGTACGTATGGATGTAAACATCCAAACATTATTATGCACAAACTTAAAAGATCTATAAGTTGTCAGTGTATGGAAATCTAAGTTTAGGAACTCTAAAGGAGTTGCCTGAGGTACATAAAGGTTAGGTTATCTACCTGGGATCATTCATCTATAAAACTTTCTTGATTCTAAATCTAGCACTCTCTCTACTATGTGTAACTGCTTTTATCATAATTTTTTATTAACCCTGGTGAATTATGTGATTTAGTGATGTGATCTCATCAGTTTGGACAAACCTGGCATTTCCTCCTTTTGATAATACAAACTATCAATTTATCTATAATTTATTGTTATGCAGAGTTGTCTGGGGTTACTGAGAAATTGTTATAATAGGTAGGTAGTATATGTTGGACAAAACATGAACACATGTCTTTTTGACTAAAAGATCTGTCTTCTATGCACAATGCTATTCTGCCCTTTCCTTACTGAGGATCATGTGCCTTTTCAATTGTACCATCATTTTCCATGAAAGGTAAGATACTCTTTTTGGCTTTTGTATTCAAAACATGAGATAAAAATACTTTTGAAAGTATAGTCATGTTGTTTCAGTGAAACTATTATGTAGTTAACCAATTAACAAAATATTCCTATGAGAACTAATATAAAATTAATTACTCACTAGTCTTTTCAGTGAGACAACTAAATTATTAAGAATTGAAGTCATGTTATCCAGTTTCTGTAGTTAAGAGAGACAGAGGGTATGGACTTGGACTCAACTCACTGACCCTATACTTATCTATACTTCATATCTTTTGCTGAGGATCATAAATTGAATTTTTTTGCGTGTGAAATGTTTATCACAAGCTATAAGACTGCTGAATGGTCAAAGTGAGTTGTGCTGGAATAGACTCATAAACAGCCTATACCCCCACACACTTGATGGCTCTGCAAAACTGTACAGTGCTTAGCAACTTGTGAGTATCCAATAAATACTCATTAATGATGATGATAGTGATTTAGAACTGCGTCTAGGTTTCCAATAACAATCCAACCAGAGGACATCATTCATAGTAATGGCTCTCTTTGGTTGACTAAATTGGTTGACAAATATACAGGAAGTTGATTTTATTTTATCTTATTAAAAATAAAACACATTTTTTCCTTTTTCTTGTGTTTTTTTCCCTCAGTCTGAAGAATCAGAATATGCAAAGCATGAAAATAATACATGCCACAGAGAAAAAAAAATCATTGTTAATGATGTTTTTATTAAGATTATCATAGGCTGATAATGAACCAATAGGCAGGAAAATATATGACTTTATAAGTACCATACTACTTAGCACAATACTTTGTATATAGTAGGCACTCAATAAATCTCTTGTGAATTAATCAACAATTCTCTCTCTCTCTTTCTCTCTCTCTCTCTCTCTCTCTCTCTCTCTCTCTCTCTCTCTCTCTCTCTCTCTCTCTCTTTCTGAAGCATGGTTTTGATCAGCAACACAAAGAAATTTGCTTATATGTGTTTGTTTATTAGGAAATTTAAAAGATTTCCTAATAGTGGGAATTGTTATTGTTATACATAGTGATGGAATTCCGTAGGAGACTGTGGAATTAACATCTTAGGAGTGTCTTTTAATATACCTTTCAGAAAAGCTAAGCTTTCCCTGCTGTAGCTGAGAAAGAGAGGAGCCTTGATCTCTTCCTCTTTGAATCTTTGAGGTAGTTTTCACCATAAAAGATATATTATCTATTGAAAGTACTCTTTGGAAGATTCCCTCCTTAAGTACTGTAAATGGAGGCTTGGTATATTTCAAAGAATACTCACTGGGAAAAGTTCATTCTCAGAGAGTATTTTATAACTCTTAGATAGTGTTTCTATCAGTCTGTTTATGAATGTGTAAGGAATACATCTAAGAGCAGTAATCCATGCAGTAGGTTGTTATTTTGATTATTACTTTAATCCATTGTCAATGCATTTAATAAATTGTGTTCCTTTAGAATAGATCTCTGTAAATGCTGAAAGTAAGCAGTCTTTGAAACCCTTTATTTCAATAGTGAAAAACAATTTAGTTAAGATGTTTTTGTTTATATATGTTTTCATGTGTTGCTGACAAACTGCTTCAGCTTGATAAGGATACTTGATGGAAAGAATAACCACACTTTAGCAATTAGGATCTGAAGAAAGAAATGTGTTATAATTTTCATTAAATTGCATTATCTTTTCTAGACTAAAGGTTTCACCTGTCATTTGCAATGGATGAAATAATGAGCATTGCTTCTGTGATTAACATAAATATAGAAGTATAAATTCCTTCTAAGTTAAATATGAGTTTGGTTTTTGAATTCTTAATTCATTTTGGGAAAAGGGTAGAGTATACTTGAAGCAGAACTGAATTCATCAATGTAGGGAATCCCCAGTATGAAAACTCATTCCACTATTCCTGTTTGTAAGTCAACTGTTACTTAAGGTATTACAAAATTCCCTGGGGGCACCATTAGGTCAAATCACTTGCCCAGGTTCATGCATAAACAATTCATTCATTTAAACTTAGTAAGGGCTTTTCACTTTCTAGGTATTTTCTTAGTGAATGAGAATATAAAAATAAAGATCAAACAACCTCTTTCTTTAAGAAGCTTATAACTAATATGTGTCAGAAAAAGGACTTAAATATAGGTTTTTCTACTTCCAACTTCTCACTTTGTCATTCTATGTGTCCTGAATTCATAGATATTTTAATATTATTTATTTAAAATGTTATTCTTGATAACAATCATAAAAATAGCCATTGAGATATTGATAACATAAATTAGCATAAGCACTTAACAGTTTATGATACACATTTACATTTGAATTGCTCCTCACAATATCTTACTGAATATATTGGGAAGGAACTATTATTTCCATTTTATTGATAAGGATGTGGAAGCTGAGAGAATTTTAGTTACTCATTAAACATATAAAATAAGAAGGCAAGGAATTAATAGTTGGGACCTGGTCATAAGATGACTATTTCAGTGTTCTGTTCAATGTACCAATAGTTTAAATAATTTTAGAGTTGTCATCATGTAATAACATATTTGATAATCTCCTTGAACATTTAAAAGTTTTGTTTCAATTAAGTGTTCATCAAATAAACTATCAGAATGACATCAGAAAAATTTCTTAAAACTATTCTTCCACATCAAAATCTAAATTATGTCAATATAATGGATAATATTTGAGAAAACTTTTATTGCACAAAAATAAATAAAAGACATAAATAATATCCATCCCAGATTAATAGGGAATACGGCAAGAATCATCCTGATTCTGCAGAATTTTTAAAGGTCAAACTGTCTCTACAGAGACTATTTCTACTGTCAGCACCTAACATATATAGTCTTATTAGAAAATCAGTGCTAAGACACATTAGTGAGTAACTTTTCAGTCATCTTAATCAATTTTCTGGAATACATCAGACAGATTGTGTATCAAGTTTAATACCTTCAAGTTAATAAATGCCTAGTTCATAATGGCAATTTAATTCATTGCCATTATGAACTAGGCACTGTTCTAGGTGTTGATTTCATTCAGAGACACTAGATTAGTCATGATTTTTCTCACAAATATATATTCTTCCATTAGAAAGTAAATTCCTTTGGGAAGGCAGTATTTTGTTTGTGTTTTTATATGCCTAGGGTATGACAATATATACCTAATAAATACTTGTTGATTAATTGATGAGGAGTTCCTGATCAGTCTGGTAACTTCTACAATTAACTTTATGATATAGGATGTGACACTGTGGTGATACCAAAGAGTACCTTTTCATGGAGAACAGTAAATCTATGAAGCCCTGCTTGCAGAATACAAGTTTTTCCAATTGTGTCTAAGATTCACACTCAGGGAATCAGACCTTTGTCAGGGAAGCCACTTCACTCTAGTCTGTCAAGGAGACTTTTGACATCAATCACATTTGTGTTCCTACTATCTCATTATGCCCCCCAAATTCCTTTCTACCTCTCACTTTTCTTTTTCTCCTCTCTTTCTTTCTCTATATTATGCTATCCCCCTTTCACTCTCTGCCTTTGTTCTTGTCTTCCATATTTTTTTTTCTTCTATTGTCATCTTGCAATATCTTTAGAGGCCTAAAGCAGACTTTTGATTTGGAAATGGGGGAATTAATAGTGATATACATCAGAAGGGCATAGAGAGCTGCATGTGTTTCCAAGAAGGACTGAAAAGGGACTTCTTTGGTTTAAATTTCTGTATTATTTTTTGTCTTTTGCTTTCCTTTTCTAAATACAAGCCAAGATGAGACACTTTTCATCTAAATATGGCTAAATATGGCCATAAAAGAGTCAGTGAAAAAGTCCTAGAAAAATGTATCACAGACATCTATATGGCCATTCAGCCCATGAAAGTAATTCATGGAAGGAAAAGGGATAATTACCATGAGAGATCACCCCCCAGGATTGAATCCAAGCTTATGTGAACCCCGAGTCTTAGTGCCAGAGAACAGAGTAAGATCCAAATGGTAGGTTACATCCATAACTTTGGGTTTTATCTTTTTCCAGTGGGTAATGGAGATTTTTGAATGATACAATTTGTCAATCTCTATAGATAAACACATGAAATTATCCTGAACTGAATGGGAAGTTTCTCGTATATCCAGTTTTATTGTTACATTGATTAGATCTATCAGAAAACACACAGGACTTGACTGCCTTTTGTACTTCAGTCAGAGCCTAAGAGGTTAACATTTTTAATAATCTTTCCACCTAGACACTTTTACTCTTCCTTATGAGTCAATTTCTCACTAGCCTTGGTGGAACCTAAGTTTGACAGGGAAAAAGAAACACAAAATGACAATATTGATTTCACTCTAATCCATCTTCAAGAGGCAAGTTCATATATAACTTACTTTGCTTCAATCTGGCTTTCATCATTCCGTAGTATCATGGAAAGAGGAAAAATGCCCTGCTTTTTAAACTCTTGTTATTATGAATATCTAAATTAAATGAGTTAGTTTTTCTTTTAAACTTTTTCTTGAAGCCTAGCCATTTCTTTTGGTGTCAGAAGCACTTTGAAAATTGATTCCCATTTTGCTAGCAATTCACAGTATTGTCAAAAGAATCCCTGGTGGAACAATAATATATATAATATAATTTCTATAGTATCTTTCTCACAAACGATTGCCAAAAGCACATGAAATGTTATCAGGCAATAAACTATCGGTTAGGCTAATAGTTTTGATTTGAACTACTCAAAGATTTTACAGACTCTGATTTTTTTTTTTTTTTTTAGGTAGCCCTATTTAGTGAGGGAAAAGACCAGAGAGATTTCCTCATTATATCAGAAAACGAATTTATTGTTAAGATGTTCAAATCTCTTATTATTGTTAATCTGTAGTCTGATAGAGTCAAGATAAATTAAAGATAAAAATCTATATTCTAAATGACAGACCTATTTAATTCTGAAAGTTTAATAATAATCATAGTTGAAATTTATATACACCTCTGAGTCTTGCACAGTTGTTAGTGCAGTAACTGGCACATAGGAGGTTATTATAAATGCTTTTTAATTGATTAACTGAATACAAGTATTATTATCCTGTCCTTACTAATGAGGAAACAAGCTCAAAGTATATTGCGCATAGTCACTTAACTAATGTCTTGTAGGAGGGATTCTAACCCAGACTCCAGGTATTGGAGTTCTTTTGATCCTTGAAGCAAAAACTTGAAGAAGGGACCTATTGTCCTTTGTAAGCTGTAAAATTAACTTACCTCCTTTTCTATGAATCTGCTTCAGGGAAAAATAGAAAACATACCTAGTGTTGTATCTTTCTAACCCTCTTTACTTGAGCTTGTTTGTAGATCAATTCTCCACTTGAAATTTTCTATGGAAATAAGGTGAGGCACCATTTTACTCCTTGTTGAAGCTTGATTTCAGACACCTTAGAGTACTTAGCATGTTAATAAATGTTTATTATGCTATTGATAGTCTTTAAGTTCAGTGCTCCATACTAAAGAGCTCTGTCTACTATTTGAATAGTAATCTTGGTTTCAGGTTTACACTCATAGAACAATTTACTAATAAAGATCGTATGACCTTAGTATGAATAAGTCAAATCCAAATAGCATGAGAAAAAAATGGTTCTGAAAGAAACTGACCAATCTGAAGAAGCCACAAGAGTAGAGTGAACTTCTAAGGTGAGAAAGC
Source organism: Sminthopsis crassicaudata (assembly GCF_048593235.1). Lineage (NCBI taxonomy): Eukaryota > Metazoa > Chordata > Mammalia > Dasyuromorphia > Dasyuridae > Sminthopsis > Sminthopsis crassicaudata. The sequence goes on along the minus strand of NC_133619.1, from coordinate 372,982,751 downwards.
TATTTTGACATGTGGAAGATATTGGGACAGGATTGAAATCCAGAGAGTAATGAAAATCTTAGCTTGATTCTGGAATTGACATGTATTGCCTGTGTGCCTCTTGTCCTCTTGTTTAGACTTAGTTTCATCATCTGTAGGATCAGGTAGTCTGTAAGGTCTTTCTAGCTCTAAATCTCATGATTTCTTTCTATACTAAAGGGAAATTAGTAACTTTTTTTTTTTTAAAGCAATGAGTCCTCAGCAACTATTTGCTTAAACAAATGTAGAGACCGTTTAGCTTAAATGAATATTTTATGTAAAGTGATTTATGTTTCTGATAAAACTTTTTAAAAAACTGTGTATATTGCAGAGCCTTGCATATTAGAAAAGAAATTAACTATATATACCCTATAATATGACTCCTGACATATCTAATCATTGCCAAATCTTATCATTTCTACCTGTATAATATTTCATATCTGTCTTTTTTCTCTATTCACACAGTCACTGCCCTAATATAGGCCCTCATCACCTCCTCTTAATTGTCTCTTTCTCCACCCAATCCATTCTCTACCAAGAGATTAGATTTACATCCCTAAAGCATAAATTTGATTTAATTACCTCCTTTCTCCACCACCCCACTCATCTAACCAATCTCTCTTTGTCTCTGTGCCTGCTTATCTTTCTTTATTTCTCTCCCTCTTCTATAGGATAAATACAAAATCCTTTATTTAGCTTTTGAGGACTTCTACAATCTAGTTCTAGCCTCCTATTTAGGCTTATAAATACATTAGTCTTTCTTTCTTTTTTTCTCTGTTCTAAACAAATTGATCTGTTTGGTATTGCTCATGCCACAATCCATTTCCTAACTCCATAACTATATTCAGGAAATTCCCCATACCTCAAATATACCCCTTCTCAATTCTGCTTCCCTTTAAACCCAGTTCAATTTCCAATCCAAACAGAAAGAAATTGTGGGTCTTTCCATTTGCCAGTGTCCTTTCCCTACAGGTTAGTTAGTATTAAAAACTTGTGTTAATTATCTCTGAATCTATCATTTTCACTTCTTAAAAAGTCATCTTTGAGGACAGGAATTGAGGAGCAAATGGTTACATAGAAAATTTAACAATAGGGTTTCCAGAATGACTGGAACTGACTATGGCACAAGCCTGAAACCTTTGTGGATAGGGGAGTTTAAACTAATGAATAAGGGGACTTCTAACTCTGAACCTATAATTTTATGGCTGTAATCTAATCTAATATCAAAACTTTCCTATAATTTTTTGACTCCTATGTATCTAGTCAAGAAATATACATTTTTTGCCCCCAGCAGTAGGATGCATGATTAGAAAAACATTATGTAGCCAGGCCTGACTGAATTTGTTGATAACAGTGTTGAAGTAGGACACCAGATAGGTATTCCAGAAGGTGTTATAAAACTCTTTAATCTATTTTATTCATATAAGTGCCCTGTGATAAGTGCCCAATACTAGGCATTGATATTTGTCAAGTCAATGTGAAAACGAATATTTAATAGTGCTTTGGGAATTGGAGAGAGTGTTCAGTCTTAAAATACTTCATGGTGGATCTTAACTTGGATTTCAGCAGTTTTAGAAAATGATAAAATAATTTTCATTTATATAGTGCCTCACTGTCTTCCAAGGATTCATATTCTTTGTCTTAATTAGTCCTTACGGAAATGTGGACTATGTATGTAAAGTACTGTGTAAACTCTAAAATTACATAAAACTTTGTTGTTGTCTTTTCTTTTATAGATAACAAAACAGCACTTTCAATAGTTTATTTCTGGTCATAGAATTAGTAAGTTGGAACCAAGATTTAAATTTAAGTTTCTTCTAATTTCAATATAGTACTCTTTGTAACATATCAAGCTGTTTGTCACTTTCACAAAATCAAGTAGTTCTAAGCATGGCTTAGAATTTAACCAAATATTGAGAAGTTTTATAGATCCTATAAGTCAAACAGGTCATATATGTAATCTAATTATATAGAAGTATTTTCAAACTAAAAAGATTGAGGAGGAATAGACCTAAAGTAAGTTGGATCCATGTTTGACACATAGGACCTATATTGAATGCCTCGTGGTCTAAGATGTACTATGAAATAGAAACACCCTTAAAATCATAGACCATTCAGAACTATATGGAATCTTAGTTCAATGACCTAATTTTAGATCTGAAGGAACTGAATCCTCAAAAGACTTAATGATTTGCTGAAGTTACAAAGGTGCTGAGTTTTGATTTATCAGGAACTTTTGTTGTTTTTGTTGAGTCATTTTTCAGTTGTGTTTGACTTATTGACAATATTTGGGGTTTTCTTTTCAAAGAGGAGTGGTTTGCCATTTCCTTCTCTAAACCATTGTACAGTTAAGAAACTGAGGTAAACAGGGTTAGTGATTTGTCCAGGATCACATATTTAGTAAGTGCCTCAGTCTAAATTTGAACTCATGAAGCAGAGTCTTCCTAACTTCAGGTCTGGCACTCTATCCATTGTACTTCCTAGCTACTTATTTTCAGTTAATAGATATTTATTTTTCCTTCTTTCTCCATTCTCTCACCCCAGTTGAAAATAAATCATTAAAAAAATTCTTAGTTGAGCAAAACAAATTCTCATAATGATTTTGTCCAACACTGCCATTACATTCTGTAGCGTGAATCTCTCACCTCTATGAGGTCATCACCTGGTCAAATGCTTCATCATTGGGCCTTTCTAATTGGAGTCAGTTAGTCACTGCATTGCTCAAGTCTTTGAATCTTTCAAATTTTTTTTGTTTTAACTTGGTCATATGAGTATATGAATTATTTTTCTGGTTAGAGTCACTTTATTTTGCAAGATTTTTTACAAGTTTTTTTAAGTCTTTCCAAAATCATCTCTTTTTTGCTATTTTGAAAATAATATTTCACATGTAAGTCATTTTCCTTTTCTTTGATCTCTTTAGTGAATAGGTGTAGTAAATTATGTCCTTGGCTCAAAGAGTAAATGTAGTTTAGCAACTTTTAGGCCACAGTTCTAAACTGTATTCCATAATATCTGAACTGGTTCCCATATCCACCAAAAGGGTATTAATATTTATAATTTCTGGCAGATCTTCCAACCATTGTCACTTCCATTTTTTGTATCTTTGTGAATCTGATAGATATGAGGTAAAATCTCAGTGTTGCATTAATTTGAATTTCTCTATTTTTAAAAATGATTTGGATGTTTTCATATGTCTTTTATAAAGAAATTAATTTCTTCCTTTAAAAATGTTTATTTAGCATTGCAGTACTTTAAAAAACAAATTTGAATGAATTCTCCATTTAGAGTTTGAGGCATTTAGGTTGCAAAGTGATTAATTGCATTGGGCCTGGAGTTAGAGCTGGTACTTACTATGTGGACCTGAACAAGTCATTTAACTTCTTTGCGTCCATTTCCTCTAATGTAAAGAGGAGGGTATATATAGTACTAATATGTCAAAGATATTATGAGGATCTAATGAGCTATTGGTAAAGTGCTTAGCCCAGTGACTGGCACATACTAGGTGCATAAATGCAAGCTTGTGATCCGCTAAGTAGATATGTGACCACAGGCTACAGCTTTTCATATGTTAAAAAGAAGAAGAATTTTATCATATTTAATAAGATATTTGATTATATGTCTTGTCTACTCTGAAAAAGATTCTATAAAATAAATCATTTTCCTGATTGCCAGAAATATTGGCATAAAAATATCTATAAGCCTGTCAATAGCTAATGTTTTCCATTTTTAATAAAATAAAAATACTATGTTTTTTGAGCAATGTTTGTGTAAGGAAAAATGGACTATTTGAAGAAAGATCAAAATCAGCAAAGAAGAAATTCAAAGGTGCTGAATTCTTAGCAACATTGGCAACTCAACACATATCACTAAAAACCTTACTTTACTGCTCTGGTGTTAAATATTTTCATCTTTATGAGAAGAGGAGAATCATTATTGGCAGTCTGGGTAAGTGATGACAAAATAGAGGAAAATATTAAATCCACCATAAGACACAGAAGTATTTTCAGGAATTAAAAAAAAAAATTGCCAAGTACTTTGCTGTCTACAAAAGTAAATAATGAACTCCTGCTATCTAATACAATATTTTTCTTTCAATTCTAATAATGGGTTGACTTTCTACTTTTTTCCACTTGTCCTTGTATATATATTTCACTGAAACTTCATGTCATCCTTTCCCTTTAACAATCTTATGACTCAGGGAGTCCCCAGACCTTCTGTACCGCATTCCTTCTATCAGCTTCTCTGCCCATCGTGGCCATCAGATAGGAAGGAGTCTTTGGTGATGTTGTGGAAGAATGTATAATAAATAAAGAGTATACAAATAGGAAAAAAAAATTCCACTTCTCCAAGGCTTAGTGATGAAATATGCTCTATAGTGGCCCAGCCTGACTATACAGTGGCTTCCAGATGTAAATAGACCTGAATGGAAAGGTGTCAGCATTCATAGACTTGCCCTGACTATACACATTACATGAAAAGTATCAGCTTGTGATAGCCAGTGTGCAGCTACCCAATGATGATGCTCAGTTTGATCATTTTCAATACAACAGTGAAAAAGTAGAGAATGAAAGCTTCTGTTCAATTAATGGAAAAATTGAAATGGAAATCAAGATTAATCCTGAAGGAGAAGTGAACAGGGCCTGTTAACATGCCTTCCAATTTTTGTTTCATTGCAAGAAAGATTCACCATATATACTATACTAAATACATTATACCTTCAAAACCAGACCTTACGGAAAATATAATTTAAAACTTGCACTACTTTGGACATCAAAATGGGGGGACTATAGGCTGTAGTGAAACTGAAATATCAGTGGATACTTGCTTAGTGTATCATATGCATATCATCTGCTTGTGGGACATTAGTCAAATTCCAGAGAAAATAGTAGTATATGCAAAAAACACGTTCATAGCATGTACAACAGTGAAATGTTGTAGCTTTATCTGCAAAATATCTTTATTTACTTAAATAATAAATACTACTACTCTTTATTATATTTCTTGAGCTATGTTATTTCTTTCCTTTCTGTGATATTTTTTTAAAAGCTTAGGATCACTGCATTATAGAGAAGATGTATACTATTATCTGACAGATGTACCACACTGGTAGACTATCCAGTAATTTGAAAACAGAGCAATTGGTAGCCAGTATTACTTAAAAATTAATTTTGGATGGCTTCATTTCTTTTTTCTTGCTTAAAAAAGTTCAAACAAATTCCACACAAATATAATTAGTCCTTGATCATTCACTTTATATAATGTCTTTTTCTGATAACATATCTAAACAGCAACTTATTACTTTCCATGACTAACCCAAAGTGCTTATGATGGGAAAAATGTTTTCTAAATAATAAAAAAACATAAACTTTATATCAATACATTGATGACCTTATGATTTTCTCAGTTTGGGAACTCTCTATTCATGCAGGTTTCAACTCATCAATAATTTAATGGATTAAGTTTTAGACTTTTGCTCAGCATTCAGGGAGGTTAAGAACACTTTCCCAAGGTTATTTTTATGCTAATTACCCAGAGCAGAACTTGAAATCAGGTCTTCTAGCCTCCTAGATCAGTATTCCAATCATTTATATCACACTGGATCTCATTACAATTAAGTAATCTGACATAGCATCATATATATGAAACACCTAAATATAATTATGTGATGACAACCAAAAGCTACTCACACTTTCTGTTTTCTTGTTCTCCACCAACATGTGCCACCCTTATGGGGGTTTAAATCCTATCTCTAAAAGAATTTGTGTGTCTCTCTATATGGGAAAAATGGTGAAAAGTATAAAAATGAAATGTAAGCTATTATTTACTTATCTTTCCCCATATGAATACTACATATTGTTCGTAGTCTACTTTAAGTCCTATATGTTATGTTTGTGGCTACCTGGGCATTGCTAAAATATCTTTCCTTGACAATCTTCACCTATTGCTTTCTGAACTTCTACTAAATTCATAGGTAGAAACGTATTTTACAGAATGACAGAATCTCATAGCTAAATATGAGTTGCAATTTATATAGTCATATCAGTGATGTCATTTTATTTTTAGAGTACTCTGTGGTAGGTACTGCTGGCATTATTAACCCCATTTTCCAGAAGTAGGAGCTGAGCCTCAGAGAAGTTAAATGAATTATCTTTGTCTTACAGCTTAGCAGTGTCAAAAGGGATTTTCCTGATTCAACTCAAATCTTCTTTCTTCAGGAGGTCTTTCCCATTTTCACTCAGCCACTTCAGTTCTTTATTCCTTGCCCTTTACCTTCTATCTAATCCATGTATCTTTTCTTCTTCCCTGCCTATCCAAAAGTCCTTAATATAAAGCTATTAAAGCTAAATAAAAACCGCAAAACAAAACAAAACTAAGATCTTTGAAACATTCTATCTACCTCATTAAACTATAAGTGATTTGAAAACAAGGAATGTTTTCTTGTGTTTTTTCCCATTATATCTACAGAACCTTGCACAGTACTTGGCATATTAATAAATGTTTATTATGCAATTGATTACCTTTTAAAGTTTAATACTGGATACTAAAGAGCTTAGTTTAACTCTTATTTGAACAGGAATCTTCCATGCAATATTTGTGACAAATATTAACCTATTCTTGGCTTTAAGATCTTCAGTGATGGAGGACTTCTTGTTTTTTAAGAGTCCTCCCTTTTAACTTGGAACAGATTTGATTGCTAGAACATTTTTCATCATGTCAACTGATATAAAACTTTCTGTACTTTCCTAATGCTATTCTTTGAGGCCAAGCAAATCAATTCAAAATCTTCTCCAGGGCAAAGATGACTATTATATCCTCTTTCAGGTTAAGCGTCCCTAGTTTATCTGATTTTTGTAATGTTATGTTGCTTCTAATTCCTAGATTCCTAGAATGATGGAGCTTGAGAAGCAAAGCACACATCATCTAATTCATATGACTTTATTTTACATATAAGGAAATAGAAGTCCAGCTAAGGTCATACAATGACTTCTACCATAACTCCTTTAAATGACTCTTATGCTAGTCCTTTTCTTATTATGCTGTATTTGGTCATTTCAGTTGTATCCAATTTTTTTGTGACTCCATTTGGGATTTTCTTGGCAAAAACTAGTTAGTCATTTCCTTCTTCAGCTCATTTTACAAATGAGGAAATTAAGGCTAACAAGGTTAAGTGATTTGCCCAGGATCATACTATTAGTAAATGTCTGAGGCCAGATTTGAACTCTATTTTTCCTCATTCCAGGCCTGGTGCTCTATCCATTGTGCCAACTAGCTGCCCACACTATGGGATGCTGTCATAACTGTTGTATATGCATGATTTGTTTTTCCAATGAAGTCATTAGATTCTGGAGGGCAGGAATTATGTCTTGTCTATTCTTGTCATTTCCTAATATAAGACTGCTGTAGACTGATTTTATCATATGCCATATAAACAAGTATAAACTATATATAGAATCAGGTTGGTTACATACAGAGCATAATAAACAAAGAAGCCTTGCTGTAATATTGGAATCATTGTCCTAATTTAGACAGAGAGTTTAGACACTTATCTATTGTCATTCATCTAGGCAGCCAAACAGTTCTCCCCTTAAACTAGAAATAATCCTAGAGAGAGGAAAATAGATTGAGGAAAGTGGATTTCTCTCTGTCCATGGGGTGGAGGTTGGGTTTGGATTGTATATTCCTCAGCACAAAGGAAACACAATCAAATTCTTTGGGCAAATATATTTCAACCATTGTGATTTTGTTTCATGAACATTTGTCGGGAGATATAGTTGGTTTGAGGTAATAGCAAGTTTTGGTTCTTGACACAGAGATGAGTAATGTGCATTGCTTTTTGGGTGCATTTCTTATTGGCTTTAAAGCTTCCTTGTATCATGTCCAAGGAAATGAGTAATTTGCATCAGCCACGGGGAAAACTGGAATAATTTATTTACTTTAATGCTTACATTTGCATGTATGAACATGTGGCTACTTGATACAGTAAATGAATTTGTGATTCTGAGTTTTGTTGTTTCTTTCCTAAGCTCTATTTTAGAATTCTTCTTTGTTGATTTGCTTAGAAAGATTGGTATTCTTTTAAACAAAATTTATTCTTAGATCCACAGAAAGTGTCTAATAGAAATAATGTTAGTCATTTTTCAATCTCATAATCATTTGGCCAAAAAATGCAGTTTGAAAGAGTTTTTTTTTTAAAGAGAGCCCCGAAATTCATCTTCATGCTTGAATATTTCAATATATTTGCTATCAATACTTAAAATAAAACAGATTTGGAATCCCTGAAATTTTATTACAAATTCAAAACAGAGCAATAATATGAATTTAAAGTATTCTAGAATACTGTATCAGCAAAATTGAAAGGGGGAAGGAAGGAGGAAGGAAGAGAGGGAGGGTGGGAAAAAAAAGAAGAAAGAAGAGGAGAAGAGGGAGAATAAAGGACAAGATAAGAGAGGGGAAGGGAGGAGAGAAGAGGGAGGGGAGAAGAATGAGGAAGAGGAGGAGGAGAGGGGAAGTGGGGAAAGAGAAGAAGGGAGGAAAGGGGAGGAAAGGTAGGGGAAGAGAGAAACAGCAAGACAGAGAGACTAAGTGCAAGAATAAATTTCTTCCTCTTTCCATTGAAAATTTTAATGGTTTTGATTATCCAATTTTGTTGATTCATTTTCATTCAAAACAGTTTTGAATGCCTAGGGTTATTATTTTTTTTTGTTTGAAAAATAAAATTAGTGAAAGATAGTATATAAGGATGCTTTGGAATACTTTAGTAGAATGTGTCAATTTCTCCCCCTTCTCATTCTCTCTCTCTCTTTCTCTCTCTCTCTCTTTCTCTTTCTCTCTCTCTCTCTCTCTCTCTCTCTCTCTGTCTCTCTGTCTCTGTCTCTCTCTCTCTCTCTCTCTCTCTCTCTCTCTCTCTCTCTCTCTGTCTCTCTCTCTCTCTCTTTCTCTCTCTCTTTCTCCCCCTCCCCTCCTTCTCTCTCACTTTATATATATATATATGTATACATACATGTGTATATACAAATTATATATAATATATACATGAATTTAAAATCTTAATTAGAAGGCAGTTATTTCAGATCATATAATGGAAAGCTAAATAATAGCTTGATTTTATTTGAGTCCTTTTTTCTCTTAAAACCAAAAAAAAACCTCTTAGAATCCTATATTACTTAAATGGGCACTTAGTTAATTTTTTACATATAACCAGGGATATTCTGTTACAAAGATATTCCTTACATTAAATCTTAATGTAAGAATAAGTAGTTGAAAGTTATTAGGTTATTAGAAATTTAGGAAAGGAGGTGAATATAGAAAAAAAAAAAAGCAAAATTTATCTCAATTATATGAAATAATGTATTTTAAGAAAAGACTAAAATGATTGGTCTTTTAAAAGAGACAATGAGGGTTATAATAACAAATTTTGATCACCTCCAGGAGAGACAGGTCAAAGATGAGCGTGGCATAGTTAATAAATGGCCAGTGGTAGAATCAGAGGCCCTGGGTTCAAGTTCTTCTTTCTATTTCTGCTTCTATTTTTATTTCTGCAATCTATTTCTTGCATATCGCATGACAAATTACTGAATCTGAGAGTTCATATAGAAATGAAATTACAGATTCCTGCCCCTATTTTGTTTCCCTTGGAAATGAACCTTCAATGATTTTAAAGATATGTATAATTCTGATATTTATAAGTAGAAGATTATCATATTGGAACTTGTTATGGTACCTTAAACTTCATGATCATTCAGATCTCTCCAAAATAAAAAACAAGATTCTTTTACTGTTCTCCCTGTAGGGACAAGACTTGACATGGGCTGAAATTGAGCAAAGTGAATTTTCCCAAGTGGGGAATTAAAGAACCCTGTAATAACTCTGCTCTCTCATAGTTAGGGGTCAGGAATATTGGGTTATAATTCCAATTTAGAAACTAGAGTGCTTGAATTTGAGGCAGGATAAATATCAGAATGAAGAACAAGTAAAGAACTGTAATCTAGATTTCAGTGTTTTGATAATAAAATAAAAAATAGAAGTATGAATCTGACAAAGTTACCACAGTTTATTGCCTTCTTTTTCCTTCTAGCATGAGAATGTTTTTGTTTGTTGCCCTCTGAGATTGCTTCTGTCTTTTGAGTCTCTATTCTTTTTTTTTTTTTTTTAAACTAGACTGGACATCTCTCATTGTTATTACTCACAATGGTTCTCTAACCAGGTGTCAGTACTTCCTAATTTGAGAGACATAGATTATTAGATTCTCAGAAAAACAAGAGCAAAGTAAATGAATTGTGTAGCTTGAGGAAGGTCAAGGGAAACTCAATTGGGAAGGAAATGGAAAGGAAAAGAAGGGAATAAGCATTTCTATAGCGTCTACAATGTGCCAGGCATTGTACTAAGTACTTTACAAATATCTCTTTGCATCCTCAATACAGTTGTTAGGTAAGGTTATCCCAACTTTACTTTTAAGAAAACTGAATCAACAGAAGTTTAATGACTTGTCAGTGTCACATAATTAGTAAGTGCCAGAGATGAGATTTGAATTGTAGTATTTGACTCTAGATATAGAACTCCTTGCACTATGCTATCTATCAATAGCCTGAATTGCTTTCAGGATAAGTCTTCAATTTGTTTTTAAAGTGAGTAATTGTTGTTCATCAATTTTGAAAACTGAACAGGTGGGATTTAAATTAAGTTTGCATAAAAGATTCATGTTAGATGTAAGATGCATAAGTCCTGATGGTAAAGAGGGCTTAATATGGATAATATAATATTAAAATTAGAAGGGACCTTAGAGAAAATATAGTCCAATCCTGTTATTTTATAGGTGTGTAAACTCGAGCCAGAGAGATGAATTAAGATGAGAATGTGAATTATGGGGAAGAAATTGAAGTTTTTTTTTTTAAATGTGTCATAATTTTATTTTATTCTTTCCTGTACCTGAAAGATAGCCTCACCCTACATTACCTAGATAGTCTTCTTCAATTTCAGAAATGCAAGTTTTCCATAGAAATCACTTCCATAACATGAATAAATGTGTAGTGTCCCCAGGAAGAGTCTTTTTAGATAAGACACTATGAAAATTGTTCTGCCTATCATATTTCAAAATATTCATTTTTAGCAGATCCTAAAATAATTGTGGTGATCAAAATGGGTTTAGCTATAGCTAATAACTGTGATTGAAATATTATTATATGTGATCCATAATACTTTTCACATATACATATGGAGTTCCTTAAAAATCCACTTTAAGTTTAAAAATATATATATTTTTAGCTTCCACATTGTCTTTGTATTCAAATATATTCTTTTATTTTACCCAACGAAGCAAACTTTTCATTTTACCAAAAAATAAAAACAAAATAGTGGGAGTAGAAGCAATTCAGCAAAACTTACCAATACATCTATCAAGTCTGATAGTAGAGGCACCTTTGCATGAAAGGAAAGGAAAAGATGTATATAAAAGTCCAATTTTCAGAAATATTGATTTACATTCAAATGATGAAAGTGAAATAATTCACTTCATATAAAGATTTTCCCATTCCTTTAAATATCCCACAGATATACTTGAATAAGAATTTAGTTTATGCCAATTGTATGGACAGTAGTTCTGTGAAGTCGATAATCAAAAATCATCTTTAAAAATACATTATCTTATCTTAAGAACCTACAAAGTACCCATCATTAAGGCTGAGTGGTAGAAAAATTAATTTTGAGGTAAAGGAAAAGAGGCAATATGGTGTAGAAGAAAGAAAGAAGATCTAATCTCAAAAAACAGGACTGCCATTAAGTAAATATCTATCCTTGAAGAAGTCACTTAAGCTGTCTGAGTCTCAGTTTTGGCATCTGTTGAATGAAAAGACTGAACAAATTGGCTTCTAAAATCTTTAAATATCTGAATTACATGACTACATAATAGCCCTTGAAAAAACATTTGCAAAGCAACTGCTTCTACCCTTATCTATATTCTTTCAGAGATTCTCTTCCTATCCTATTTTCTTTTCTACTGCTGCATATAATGATACCTGAGATCCCAGTGGTCTTGTAACTCAGAATTTTAAGATCATTCTAATCTTTTTTTTTTAACTCCTAATTTTAAGATTATTCTAATCCTTCCATTTTATAGATGGAAAATATCACTGAGCTTGGAGTACAAAGACTTGAATTTGATTGAACTCTACCTTTCTACTATCTACATGTCCTTGGCCAAATCCCTTTACTTCTCTGATCCTCTATATATTTTCCACTTTTTCTTCTTCTAATCAACTTTGAAATTTTGGAATCATGGCATCCACTGACATCACAAATACCAAGGGAAACTACTCCTCATTCAAATCAATAAGGATTTATTATAAGAAATGATCATCTAAGTGTTACTTGTCATATTTCCTGAAACCAGATGAACTCTAGTCATCAAGTAAAGAAAAACTCCACATGTCTAGAAAGGTATACTGTTCTGCCCTCCCGGAAATACCTGAAAATAGCTCCAATGTTGGAATCTTCCCAATGTTATTTTTGCTCTGTGACTAAGAGGAATAGAACCAGGTAATTGCCAACAATGGACCCAAGAAGCCACTGACTTTCTTTTAATATTATCTGGAAAATGTGGCAGGATGGACAGGTACATCCTGGGATTCGAAGATATTTAGTATCAGTGTTGAGATTACATCTTCCATCTCTCATGATGACTTTCCTTTTTTTTTTTTCCTAAAAAAAAAAGAAAAAAAAATGGGAGGTAGGGGGAAAGTACTAAGAGGAAGAAAGGACATGAGATGCTTATAGGTGCTAAAAGCACATGTAAGGCTATAGTTTGGGTAAGTGGGATTTATATTTTATTTCTACTGCTATGAAAGCTTAATATAAGCATATTGAAAAATAAAAAAATAACAAGTTCGAACTTTAGATTTAGAATTAGTAGCAGATCCAAATTTAAAAGGCGAAAAAGTGTTAATTAAATTTTCACTTCAAACCTTCTGCCTACATGCTCACATATTTTGGGGATTATTGGCTGAGTAGAACTAGGTTGTGTCTAACAATAGAAAAATCTCAGTCTGTTTAGTCACATTAGTTAAACAATCTGTCAATTTGGTGAAAGAATCAATTATGCTAGTTAGGTGGCATAGTGAATTGAGTTCTTGGACAACAGTCAAGTTGACCTTCCTTCAAATCTGCCCTCAGACACTTATTAGATGTGTGATCCTAAACAAGGCATTTAATATATTGCTTCAGTTTCCTGTAAGATTGAGATAATAACAGTGCTTATCTTCTTTACAGGATGTTTGGAGGTTTAAATGAGATAATATTTGCAAACAGTGCTTAGCACAGTTTCTGGCAGATATTAGGCATCATACATATATGCATATGTGTACATATATATTTTTTCCTTTCCTCTTTCCTATTATACAAGGGAAGCAATGTTAATTGTGGATCCAGAATGCATGAGGTCAAATACTACCTCATTTATTGTCTGTGCAACTAGAGGAAAGTCCCTTACCCTACTTGTGGCTCAGTTTTCTCTTCTTTAAAATAAGGGGATTGAACTAGAGGACCTCTGAAAAATCTTCCAGCCCTAGTTATGGACCAATTGTATATGTGAATTGAATGCTTGATTCTTTCAAAATGATAATAATAGACATGATATAGGGAATTGGGAAGAGGAAGGAAAATTCCAAAGATGAAAAAAGAAGAAATAGGTGAAAAGCATTATAGTGAATTCAACAGGAAAGATTGATTGAAATTATGTATTTTGCTCATGAATTAGCTTGTCTTTAGCATTCACTATCTTAAGATTAGAAAGAAATAAGAATGATGTATTTGATTTTTAATTTTCTTCCATATATATATATATATATATATATATATATATATATATATATGTAGAGGGAGATAATTGACTCAAATTTATAAGAATGCAAGCCATTCTCCATTTGATAAATGGTCAAAAGATATGAAAAGACAATTTTCAGATGAAAAAATTAAAACTATTTCTAATCATATGAAAAAGTACTCTAAATTACTATTGATCAGAGAAATTCAAATTAAGACAATTCTGAGATACACACCTCTCAGATTGGCTAAGATGACAGGAAAAGATAATGACTAATGTTGGAAAGGATGTGGGAAAACTGGGACACTGATACATTGTTGGTAGAATTGTGAACAGATCTTGCCATCCTAGAGAGCAATTTGGAACTATGTTCAAAAAGTTATCAAACCCTTTGATCCAGTAGTGTTTCTATTGGATCTATATCCCAAAGAGATTGTAAAGGAAGAAAAGGGATCCATATGTGTAAAAATGTTTGTGGCAGCCCTTTTCCAACTGGAAACTGAGTGGATGCCCATCAATTGGAAAATGGCTGAATAACTTATGGTATATGAATGTTATGGAATCTGGCATCTTCTCTTTGTCTGTGACTGAGAGACTCTTCTATGTATGAGACTCACTTAAATACCTCGGTACAATTACATCACTACTACACACTAAGCCTGCACCGATAGCCCATTACATCACCATTTAGAGAACCATTATCTCACACTGAGTAGGCTTTACTATAAGCACCCTGCTGTCCCTGATTCAAGTATACTTTTCAGAGTTCTGGCCCTTTACAATGGAATATTATTGCTCTATAAGGAATGATCAGGAGGATGATTTTAGAGAGGACTGGAGAGACTTATATGAAGATGCTAAGTGAAATGAGCAGAACCAGGAGATCTTTGTACATGTCAACATCAATATTATACAATAATCAATTCTGATGAACAAGAGTCTTTCCAACAGATTACTGATGCTAGTTCCAATGATCTTGTGATGAAAAGAGCCATCTATACCCAGAGAGAGGACTGTAGGAACTAAATATGGATCACAACATAACATTCTCACTCTTTTTGTTGTTGTTCACTTACATTTTGTTTTCTTATTCACTTTCTTTCCTTTTTGATCTGATTTTTCTTGTGCAGCAAGAGAATTGTATAAATATGTTTACACATATTGGACTTAACATATATTTTAACAGGTATAACATATATTGGATTGCTTGCCATCTGGGGGGAGTGGGGAGAAGAAGGGAAAAATTTGAAACATAACACTATGCAAGGGTCAGTGTTGAAAAATTATCCATGCATATGTTTTGAAAATAAAAAAGAATTTAAATTATATATATATATATATATATATATATATATATATATATATATATATATATATATATATATATATATATATATATATATATATATAAAAGAAATACTTAAATAATTGAATTACATAAAAACCATCAAGCCCTGATGAAATGTACACAAATGCTAAAGTTTTACCAGGACTAGTGTCCATTGTTTTTGCACATTTATGAAGAACAAGTGAAGATAAAAATGGGTAACTATGCTGCTCAATGATAGGACAAGAGGAAAGTAGCTGGAGGGAAGGATAGATTAGTACAACCTTGTAAATGACTATAGGTCCTGATCCTAAAGGAAATTGAGCAAAGGAAAATTTGAATTGGAGTGGAAAATATGGCCCTCTGGCACAGTTATGCTTCTAAAGAATTATAGTGCTAAATAATCTGCAATAGTAGTATGGTAGGATTAAATGACTGCCAAAAAATGTTCATTATTTGAAGTAACTTAATCTAATAGTCTCACTAGCTTAATGTGTTAAATAACTTGAATTGAAATAACAATTGTACATTAAGAGATAGTTCAAATTTCTGTGTATCATTGGTCTCCTTGAAAAAACAACAGAATGAAGAATGCATTGCTGTACACTAAAATGGAAATATATATAAATCACAAATTGAGAATGTCTGGAGAAGAATGTATATCATATTTCTTTTTTTCCCTTTCATGCACACGTGGAGAAATTTAGCCACAAAAGTGACATGGGGACAAAAAAAAATTAACTCGTGTCAGTCAAGAAGAAATTATAACTTTCACTTCCATGTTGCATACATCTACAGTATTCTTCCTTGATAAATATTAGATTAATCTGCCCTTGTGTGATGAGTATGCATAATTCTCATAACTACTATAGAAAATAAACTCTGACCTGGAGAGCCTGTGATATTCTCAAGATCAAGTAAAAGAGTGATGGAAAAAGATGATGCATGAATCACCTCTAATTAAATGACTAAATACTGTGGCATTTCAGAAGGATGGCTTGAATTTTGTCTGATCTTGTTTAGTTTTCTTAGGGGTAAATTCTGCTGAGTGCATTAGTTTTCAATTGGATGTTCATTAGAAAAGTAATAGAAGGAATATAGTAGAAGAGAAATAATTTCAAAAATTTGTGAGGAAACTAAAAATAATAAAATATGATGAAAGAATTTATAAAGTTTAAGATAATTTGTTCTAGTAAATCCAATGAAAATGTAATTGAAGGAAGAAAAAATTACAAAGTATGATAAAAGAAAATAAGCATACTCCTTGAAGATGAGAAATGGGCATACATTATTTTTCTTAAGGAAGAATTAATCCACAAGCATTTAGCTTCTGGTGACACCAAAAATTTTCTCTCTTTTCTCCCCTAAAAGTTTATTTAAAGGAGATAACATGCTTATAGATAAATACATAAAAAATAAATCTATAGTAAAGAAAAAGCAATTACTTTGTCAAGGAAGTCACTACCTCAGAAAGATTCAGGAAATGCTACTTATAGAAGGTATTACTTGAATTGAGCTTTGAAGGAAATTGGAGATTATAACAGGGTGGGAGTGAAGTAGTTCCACATCATTATGATAAAATTTGAGGTGGGTTAGATTAGTAATTATTTTTATTAATATGTCTTTCTCCCTCCAATATGCTAAGTGTATACTTGTTAGCTAGGTTGAATTTAATAATGGTCAAAGGCTTCACATGTCAATGCAAATCATAGGAAAAATTTGTGCAAAGAACTTCTAGAATATGTGGAACTAATTTCAGAGTAGATCCAAGCTGGTACCTTATTAGGAATCTTCTCTAATTCCTAACAAATAATTATTTAGTCAAGCCTTGTAGCAATAGGTAAATGATTAATTATCAAGGCAGCTCTTTGCAATTTGGGACAACTCTAACTTTTAAATAGCTTTTTCTTACATCAAGCTTTTTTTCCATTCTCCTACTTCTGCTATATGATATTCAAAGGGACAAGAAACATCTTTTCCAAGACTTAAGTCCAATTATGCTATTTTGTTTCCCAGTTTCATACTTCTTGAGAATACAAATCCTCAGGTACTTAAATCAGAATTCAGCTGAATTGAATAGTGTTGAATCCTTTCATTTTTCTGCTAACCCACCTTGGGAAGTATTCTGTTCTGTTGATTTCCTTCCTAAAATGTAGTACTCCTAATTAAATACAGTATTCCAAGCTTGAAATGAGCAGGACAGAATAACACAGGAATTCCTCATTCGGAACACTATGCCATTTTAAATAGGACTAAAATTTACATCAGGACTTTTTTTGGGGGATGGGGGTGCTTTATGCTACATTGTTGAGGCATAATGAGTATTCAATCCATTATAAAGGGCAGATCTCTTTTTCATTAACTTGTATTTAGCTTCTCTTCCTTTCTTGTTTATGAGTCTTGATACTTTGAATCCATCTAATGTCTCCTACATTTGTTGCTATTAAATTTGATCTTACTACATTGGCTGATAACTGTAACCCAGCAATTATTTTTTTTAGATCTTAACTCTTCCTTCTAGCAAGTATGTTTATCTTCTATTAAACCCTTTCCCCAATTTTTATCATTTAGAAATATAAAAATGAGTACCATTTTATCTTTTAAGGTACCAATAAATTTGTCAAACAGTTCAAGGCCAAAAACTAATCCCCAGGTCACACCATTAAACTCTCTTACCGAAGATACATTAATTTTTTAATAGTGGGGTCTCCTCATTTTACCCTTTTTGATTTTGACTGAGTCCTAACTGGATATAACATTCCATCTTGTCCACAAGCATAGTGTACACATATTTTCCAAATGCTTTGAGTAGGTATATTATACATTTGATATTTTGCTGATGTACCGGTCTCATAACCACCAGCCTAATAATAGTAATAAAAAGAAAATAAGGTTAATCTGGCATAATCTGTTCTAAATGAAGTGATTCTGAATCTAAGTGATTAGCACTCTCCTATTTAGGTTAAATGAGAGTGAAATGCAAAGATTAAAATGCTGGATTTGGAATTATGAGAGAGCTAATTTCAAATTCCCCAGCTTACATTTATAGCACACATGTATAGACAATGAGAGAATAGGAACCTATAATTTTATAGGCAAAATAATGCCTCTATAATGACAGTTGGCATTTTATTACCTTAGCTTAGAGAACTAAAAGTAACTTGGTCAGGATGCCAGAACCAATATATGTTCAGAGTTGGGTCTTAAATCCAGGTCATTCTGTCTCCAAGGCCAGGTCCTACTGCTGATATCATACTATATTTCACTCCTGGGCAAATTCCTTTACCTGAGTCTCAGACTGTTCATTCTCAAAGTAGTAGTTTTATTTCTCTCCCATGAATCTTTTTTTGCAAACCTTAAAGCATCATGCAAATTTAAACTATTATTAAATCCTTAAAATCAAGAAAAATATATTTATTAATACTAAATAGTATAGATCCAAAGATAAAAGTGAAATAGAAGGGCACTGCCTTAAAATATCAGCCCCAAGAAGTTATAGCATGTTTTCAGATAAGTTAATATCTGTATTTTAGTGCATTTGTTTCATTTGTATCTGATTTTTCATGACCCCATTTGGAATTTCCTTGGCAAAGGTCTTTCCTTTTCCCTTTATTTCTCTAAGTCTTTTTATGATAATAGACTAATAGACTAATAAAATAGCAACCACTAGAGGGAATCCAGAGATTCCTCTTGAAAGACATTGAACTTTTCTGCTAAAGTTGAAAGGCAAAAGTGAAGAGGAAAAATAGTCTACTCATGGATTATAAATTGTGTAAAAGACACTAGAATGAGAGTTGAATTATCATATATAGGAAATAGAATCAAGTCAGTTCGGCTGAAGCAGAGAATGTATGATGGGGATGATGTTTTAAAAGCTGAGAAAAAGAGTTGATCATTGGAAAGGGAGGAGATGCCCTTTTAAAGATAAGGGAATCAAAATGATGGCCATAGTTTTATGTAAATGGATAAATAATTATCTGAGGGATGAGAGAATAAAATGATGAAATTAGTCTCAAAGACCCATGAATCAGATTTTGGATTAAAGAATTTCATGAATCAGAAAAACTGCTAACACTGCTATCATGTAGCCAACATTGGTCCATCTCATTCGTATTGATAATATAAGGATTCTAAGAAACTAGAATCCTTATAACACTATTTCAGTAGAAAACTTCAACTCTGTCAACCTAAGAGCAATGAACAAAGCAACTAAATGAGACTGGTCTGTCATGACATTCTCAGTGAACTCATAATAGGACCCAATTATTACTATATTGTTCTGATCTACTCATAGACAACCTTTTTTTAAATTAACAAGTCTCAAATTGTGTTGGAGATTAGTATTAAAATTGCTTATTTCTAATTTATGGGATTGTTTTGCATAACTTCACATGTGGTTTTCTTAATTGTAGGTGGGGATAAGGGAGAGAATGTAGAAGTCAAAACTTTCAAAAACAATTTTCTTTTGGTTTTGAATGTAAATGGGGAAAATATTAAATAAATAATATAAATCTAATTTATGGGATTCACTTTCTTCTTAAAAAAAAAAAACAAAAAAACAAAAACAAAAAAACAAGATGGAATTTGTAATTTTCCAAATAGTTATCTGATATAAATCTTAAAGATTGATCTTACTTTTTCTTAACCGTGACATGGCATATTACTAAAGACTTGTTTTGTGACGAGAGAGCACTAATCTATTTTCAGTCATGTTCCAGAATATGATGTGAAGACACAAAAGTTTGGTGTTGTGCAAAAAAAAGGTAGTTTTTTAATTAGAAGACCCAAGTTCAAATTCTTGATTTGTTCCTTTCTATGTGACCTTGGAAAACTCATTTTATCCCTGCTCTTTTTTAGGCCTTCATATCATATTCTGGAAGCATTTCATTCTACCATTTGCCTAGTAAGACCAAATAGAACATGACTAAAAATAGTCTATAATGCTCTCTATGAATGAAACAAGTCCTCATCAGTAATATGGCATGATAGGCAAGTAGGTAACCCAGTGAATAGAGAACTAGATATGGAATCAGTACTACATTTGAACTCTGAATTAAGTCCCTTAACATCCATTTGCTTTCATTTCTTCACCAGTAAAATGAGAGTAATAATACCACTTACCTTTCAGTATTGTTGTGAAGATAAAATAAGATGGTATTTAAAAAGCACTTTGTGAATCTTAAAATACTGTATAAATGCTAGATATTATTACTAATTATTTTTAATTTAAATTATATTTTTTCTTTGCAATCTATTATAGGCTTTAAGTTTAATTTTCTCAACCAGAATTAATACCATACTCTTATCTTTGTTTGGCCATTTGTTTTTTGGGCATTTTTTATATATCCAAAAAATCAGGAAGAACATAAATTGGATATTATTATTCTAATCTTAAACCTTTATTAAGGAATTTCTTGCAAATTATTGTCTTGAGACAGAGTTTGTTTATATCTCTGAGGCAGTCACATGTATTTGAACTGCTAAAATGATTATTATTTATATTTATATTTTGATAAAAAGAGAAATAAAAGCCTAACAGAGCAAAATAAAACACGAGTTATTTTAATACAATCTTTTTTTTTTTTCTTTCTTTTTTTGGCTGAGGCATTTGGGATTAAGTGATTTGCCTAAAGTCACATGCTAGGAAGTAAAGTGTCTAAGGTTAGATTTGAACTCAGGTCCTCTTAACTTTAGGGCTGATATTCTATCCACTATGCCATTTAGTTGCAGCACAAGTTATTTTAGCACTTTTTTTGCAATATGCCTATGTTATAGATACTGCCAACTTTTGCTAGTAAAGGGGAGAGAATCAGGCATTGTGGTTCATGGAGATAAAAGAAGATGGAGTCTTGTGTCTTGTGCACAGGCCACATTATTGACAGCCAAGCATAAGCTTTTCTACTGAAGTTTTTAGGGGATTCAGATAATGGCAAGTTGGATAAAATCAGTCTAAAGGTGATAGTCCAATAACACATGATAAAATTTAGTGGAGCAAGTGAAGAGAGAAGTTGAGATTGTAAGGAGCAATGAAGCTGTCATACTAGTGATTTTTATTTCTGAATTATTTGATTCTTCTAATATCATCTTGTTCCTGGGTAAATATTACCAAATTTCTCATTCATTCTGAACTTGATGTTTATGATGTTCTGATACCCATAAAGAGCATGCATGAGAATTGGAAGAATAAATGATGATAGAATCTCTGCTCCAATCCATCTTAGAGGTATCTATCTTAATTGTGCTACCTTTGCTGATTCCTAATTACCCATCCCTAGACTTAATAGATATGTTTAAGAATGAAATACTCGGGTATTTACTGGCAGGGCATTCTTTTCTAGATAATCTACTAAACCTAATGGATTACTCATTCAGCTACCTGATAAACTCGAACACCAGCACAGAAGATACATTTGGGATCAAGAATTATGAGAAATACTCACTCACAGATAGACTGACAATGGGAGGTTTCTCAAGGTTCATAATATTGGGTATTTTGTAGGCACTGCCTCAAGTTCAGAACTCCTTCATCATTTGGAATTATAGTAAATAAAGGACTAGGTTAGTAGATGTGAGCCTACCATGATATAATCATTCAGATCCCATTCAAAAATATTTTATTATAGAAATTCTGATCATCTGAAACAATAGTGTGGATAGCAGAACTCTTGCCTCAATGGGAGGTAGGGATAGTGTATCTCTTGCACATTGGTTTTAGAAATAGTAGTCAGTGACCTCTCTAATAATTTTAGACAATTGGATTCTAATTCCAAGGGGATGGGAAAGAGCATTAAAAAATGCAAGGTGGAAGTTGCAGGCTAGGATTAAGTCTATTTGCATGCTTCCTCAGTTTGCTTTTGTGAGTAAGGAAGAAATTCTGATGGATTAAAACCTCAAAATTCAGGCTACCAAAATTATGAAGTCAAAAGTAACAGATGCCAGCAGCATTTTTGATATAATCCTCACTGTCCATTATTCTAAACAGAACTTGCAAGAGAAAACTAAATCCAAAATAGGAAAAAAAAATAGATAGCATAGTCATTCTTTAAATCCAGGTTTGTTAGCTTCTAATACAAAGGTACTCTTCTCTGAGGAGATACTTTCTTTTCTAATATTACTATTATTATTATATTATTATTACTATTCCTAATAATGTAATTCTCAAGGATGAAAATAGCAAGTTTTCCAAATGGCAAAGTCTGATTTCCATAGAACTGTATCTGTCTTACAAACTGATATACTTTAAAATTGAAATAGTAAAAGCTCAGTTTCAGTAAGTTTGTTTCAATGTAAACTATGAGATATATAATTACATATTCAAAGTCCTTATATGATCCAACTATAGCTCTTAGTTTCCTATTTAAAAGTATTTGAAAGCAAAATATGTAATCAAGGTAAATTTTATACCCTTCAGTTTATCTTTTTGTCCTTCATAATCTCTTAAGCAGCCACAAAATTTAATGAAAATTGAATAACTTATCTACTGTCTTAAAGAGCTAAGGCATTTTTCTCTGCTCACCATCATTATACAGTCTGTATTGCCTAGATTTATGAAAGAATTATTATGAAGATTTTAATTGTACCCAAGCATTTTAATTACCACATTGTATTGCTTAAATATAATTGGGACCATTGTACACTTCATTTATTGTCTATTTCCCGAAGGGAGACGTTCAGTTAAATGGATTTTGTTTTCATACTCTTTACATACAATTTACCTTATTTTAAGGAAAATGTATTTTTAGGTATAACAGAAAGATTAGTCAGAGATCAAGTATAAAGTTTTGCTTGAAATTGGGATAAAAGTATCAATGACAGAATAAATGTCCAATCATCTTAATTCCCTTGGAATTCTTTGTAACATCATTAATCATAATAAAGTCACTTGATCCTAATACAGATGTAATATCCAATGCAGCAGAGATTCTGCTGTAATTTAGCAACAATAACTGTCCACTTAATGTAAAGTGTTACCCTTAAACCTAATGCAATTAATTTTTAATGCTATTTGCTCACATTGTGCAATATTATGCAAGATTGCAGATGTTGCCAAAATGAAGATTGATGCAGCTGATTAAAACCACATTACAAATTGAAATAATTTCATTTGAAGTGTTTATGGGGATATTTCAGTAGACACAAACAGCATCATTTAGGGATAGCTTTAACTCACTGTAGTGCTTTTTTGAGCAAACATTTTGATTAAACAGTTTGGGAAATTAACATTTATATTTTCCAGAACAAATCTTTGACAGAGAACTATGGGAACAGTGCCTAAAAACCTATAAAAGGGTGGTATTGCTTATTGCCATGGAACTTTTCTTGGGAGTTAATGACAAGTTATCTACATAAGGAGCATAGTTCAAATAAGTACAGAAAATTAATGTTCTGTCAACAATGAACTGTGAAGAATATGTTGTCTGACAAGTCCCATGTGAAATGCTATTGGTTGCCCTGTTTTTTTCCAACAC
Source organism: Sminthopsis crassicaudata (assembly GCF_048593235.1). Taxonomy (NCBI): domain Eukaryota; kingdom Metazoa; phylum Chordata; class Mammalia; order Dasyuromorphia; family Dasyuridae; genus Sminthopsis; species Sminthopsis crassicaudata. The sequence goes on along the minus strand of NC_133619.1, from coordinate 372,959,125 downwards.
AATTTCTTTAATAAGTATCTTCTATTATACTGCTAATTTAAATTAAAACAATTATCCAAGGAAGCTGTCTTTGTAACACCTCAGCAGATTTCACTCACATAATGGTCCCATTTTGTTTCCAACATACATACAATTATGAGATTTTAGCTTTGGAGCTCAAAGGAATAGTAGAAATAATTTAGTCTAGTCCCCTCTTTTTCCAGATGAGGAAACTGAGGCCCAGGGGGTTTAAGTGATTTATATAAGACAGGAAAAGGCATCTTTTCTCTCCCATTAGTTTTAGATAACTGTTACTCTGATCACTTCTGCTTTGAAATCCATTCTAAGGAATTAATCTGATAAATGAATTCATCCCTAAAGCAATTAGCATGAACCCATACACTCTCCCCAGAGTGTACAAGTTTTACAAGCCTTTAAATCTTCTATATTCTGCATATGAGTTTTGCTATACACATTTGACAGAAGATAAAAAAATTATAAATAATTTTTAAAAGAGCATAAGATTTAGAAATAAGGACACAGGAAACATCTAATCTAGTCTTTTTTTTTTTTAATAAATGAAGGCATTCCAGCCCAGAGATATTATGTGCAAGGATACATAGATAGTAAGATGCAGATCCAAGGATTCATAGTTAAGATTTCTGACTCCCAAACCAGGGATTCTTCTGTTGCACACTATTAATCTAAAGGGACTAAACAATCATCTCCATATACTTGATTCCTGGATCTATATATCTTCCCTGAGTTTCTCTTTCATAGCTTTCCCCCCAAAATGATTTTTAAAAATAGAAATAAGCATTGTCACACACAATAAATCCACATTCATGTCAAAAAATGTAAATTTTGTGTCTATGTTCTCATTGTTTAGTAATATTGCATTATATTAATATACTAATATAGCCATTCCCCATTTGTCTGAGGCAATTTAAATTATCATATTAGATTCTTCTCACTCTTTTTAAAAGAAATTAACTAATTGTTTATTTTATTTGTATTAGTCATAAAATCAACTTTTAGTTTCATTCCTTAATTCAATGGTTTTTTACTCTCAATTTTATTAATCTTACCTTTATGTTTTAGTCTTTCCTCTCTTAGATTCTAACTCTTTTCTTCCTTTTTCTTTTATTCTCTCTTTCAGAATAGAATAGTTTTTAATTTTTCTTTTCCAGTATAATTCTCCTTCTTAGTTCCCCTTATTTCTTGAGACTGATATATTTCTATACCAAATTATTGTCTGCATTACAATCCTTCCTTTATCTATTTCAGAAAATAGTAAATGAACAACCCTATTCCTTCTTCCATGTTAGTACATTATTCTCATATATCCCAATTATAAGAAACTGAAAGTCCCTGGGAGTTTTCATCTAATCTTTCTTATCTCTTTCCAAAAATCATCCCACTCATGCCAACCTAGGAATTATTTCTTCCAAGAACCCTTCCCAGATAATCTACTTTTGTTATCTTCTATTATTTCCATTAATGATGGCATATATGTATAACTATGCTTTGGCAGCTGTTTAGAAATTTTATATGTGTGTTTTTCAGGAGATTCAGTTTATATACATATGTGTGTGTATGTGTGTGTGTGTGTGTGTGTGTGTGTGTGTGTTGGCTATCAGATTGTAAATGCTCAAAAAGTAGTAACTACATTTATTCTTACCTTTGTAACTCCAAACATCACCATGTGTTATGATCTGTAAATGGTGAGGCCTTGAATAAATAGCACTGAGAACCTAACTATACCTGAAACCACTTCAGCAAAAATATCATTCTATTTTTAAAAGATCTGTAAGGATGAAAATTACATTTCCTGTAGAGAATCTAAGAATCATGATCCAGTTTCAATGATGCTGATCACTAAGGCAGATGACAGTAAAATGATAGCCAGTTAGTTGTTTCTCTCATTGTAACATCTAGGCTGTGAAATCTTAGCCAGAAATTGACAAAAGGTAGCTAATTAGAACCTTACTGTTGATTCACCTGAAGGTTCTCTAGTCTAGAAGATAAAAAACTGATAGTTGGAGAAGAAACCAATAGGAGTAGTATCAAGAAGCATTATATAGTAATAATGTCAGCAAGCTAGCCTCAAATACATAAGAGCTCCAACTACTAGAGGATAGAGTAAATGGTAACATATTGACATTCTAGGTTTGGGATATCACAAGGAGTCTCAGCTTAGTGGATAATGAAGTTCCAGTTAATTAGATCATATTGAAACATTTCATTGTCTCTGAAATGGGCAGGATAAGCTGCTCATTTAACCTAATCTGCAATTTATGATCCAATTGGGTCTTTGTCTTTTTTCAGGGAGCATGATTTCTCATCAGAGCCCATCACTATATAGTCCTCTCTCATTAAGTGGGAAAATCATTTCAAGGCCCTATCCTATGTTGTACCTCTCCTAATCAACCAAATACTGGAAATATTATCATTTTAAAATATTCTAGAATGGTATGAGCCTTGAACTCCTCTTGCTTTTTTCATGAATATAGGTGAAGAAACATGGGTAGGAAGGAGAAAAGCGAGTGTAATACTGGTGGATGAAAGTGGAAGATCAAGAAAGCCTTTTGCAGTGATATTTCACAAAAGATAGCCAAGATTTTTATAAAGCCCAACAGATCACAGACCACATAATTAATGGGAAAGCTTCAGTGGCCCGATGTGATAATTTCTTGTATCCTTGAGCACTATAAGTTGTTTTGGAAGGCAGTCTTATCTAATCTCTTATCAATAATAGTCACCTTGGGTTTAAGTGATAATCTTACCCAAACTAAGCTCATGAATCTACCCACCAATTTCATCTCTGTTCACAAAAGAAAGAAATCATTTCAGACTTTTCTTTCAGTAATGTCCTTCTGGTGATAGTCAATAGCTATAATTCCAATTATACCATAACAGAGAAGTAGATAGAAAAATGGAATAACTTAGGCTATTATTGAAATATACCCCTTTTTTCAATCTCATGAATAATGCTTTTAAGTACATAAATTAAATGGTGGTGTTGATTGTTCTTCATACTCAAAGAGGACCATGACATGCAAGTGAATTGGATTTAAGTGAGGGAGGGCTTTATCAGAACCTTTAACTGTAAAAATGTTTTCCCAATTTGTTACTTCCCTTCTAATCTTGTTTGCATTAGTTTTGTTTGTGGAAAAAAAAAATCAAAAAAGTGTCATCTTGCTCTATATCTTACCACTAGACCCAGAAGGCTCTGGAAGGGAAGGTGAGTCAGGTGATTTTGCACAGCCCTCCCTCACTTTTTTTTTTAATTAATTTTATAATTATAACTTTTTTTTTTGACAGTACATATGCATAGGTATTTTTTTTTTTACAACATTATCCCTTGTACTCCCTTCTGTTCTGAATTTTCCCCTCCTTCTTTCCACCCCCTCCCCTAGATGGCAGGCATTCCCATACATATTAAATATCTTATAGTATATGCTTGGTACAATATATATGTGCAGAACCGAATTTTGTTGTTGTTGTTGCAAAGGAAGAATTGTATTCGGAAGGTAAAAATAATCTGGGAAGAAAAAAAAAATGCTCACAGTTTACACTCATTTCCCAGTGTTCCTTTTTTGATTTTTTTTTTTCCACAAACAGCGAATATAATTAAGATGACAATACTTCCTAAACTAATCTATTTATTTAGTGCTATACCAATCAGACTCCCAAGAAACTATTTTAATGACCTAGAAAAAATAACAACAGAATTCATGGAACAACAAAAGATTGAGAATTTCAAGGGAAGTAATGAAAAAAAAAATTAAATGAAGGTGGTCTAGCTGTACCTGATCTAGAACTATATTATATAGCAACAGTCACCAAAACCATTTGGTATTGGTTAAGAAATAGACTAGTTGATCAGTGGAGTAGGTTAGGTTCACAGGGCAAGATAGTGAATAAAAATAGCAATCTAGTGTTTGACAAATCCAAAGATCCCAACTTTTGGGATAAGAATTCATTATTTGACAAAAACTGCTGGGAAAACTAGAAATTAGTATGGCAGAAACTAGGCATGGACCCACATTTAACACCACATACTAAGATAAGATCAAAATGGTCCAAGATTTAGGCATAAATAATGACATCATAAATAAATTAGAGCAACATAGGATAGTTTACCTCTCAGACTTGTGGAGGAGGAAGGAATTTGTGTCCAAAGGAGAACTAGAGACCATTATTGATTCCAAAATAGAAAATTTTGATTACACCAAATTGAAAAAGTTTCTGCACAAACAAAACTAATGCAAACAAGATTAGAAGGGAAGTAATAAATTAGGAAAACATTTTTACAGTTAAAGGTTCTGATAAAGGCCTCATCTCCAAAATATACAGAGAATTGACTTTAATTTATAAGAAATCAAGCCATTCTCCAATTTATAAATGGTCAAAGGATATGAACAGACAATTTTCAGATGATGAAATTAAAACTATTTCCACTCATATGAAAGAGTGTTCCAAATCACTATTGATTAGAGAAATGCAAATTAAGACAACTCTGAGATATTATTACATACCTGCCAGATTGGCTAAGATGACAGAACAAATAACGATGAATGTTGGAAGGGCTGTGGGAAAACTGAGACACTGACGCATTGTTGGTGGAGTTGTGAAAGAATCCAACCATTCTGGAGAGCAATCTGGAATTATGCCCAAAAAGTTATCAAACTGTGCATACCCTTTGACCCAGCAGTGCTACTACTGGGCTTATATCCCAAGGAAATACTAAAGAAGGGAAAGGGACCTGTATGTGCCAAAATGTTTGTGGCAGCCCTTTTTGTAGTGACTGGAAACTGGAAAATGAATGGATGTTCATCAATTGGAGAATGGTTGGGTAAATTATGGTATATGAATATTATGGAATATTATTGTTCTGTAAGAAATGACCAACAGGAGGAATACAGAGAGGCTTGGAGAGAACTACATCAACTGATGCTGAGTGAAACGAGCAGAACTAGGAGATCATTATATACTTCAACAATGATACTGTATGAGGATGTATTCTGATGGAAGTGGATATCTTCAACATAGAGAAGAGCTAATCCAATTCCAATTGATCAATGATGGACAGAATCAGCTACATCCAGAAAAGGAACACTGGGAAATAAGTGTAAACTGTGAGCATTTTTTTGTTTGTTTGTTTGTTTTTTGTTTTTCTTCCCAGATTATTTTTACCTTCTGAATACAATTCTTCCTTTGCAACAACAACAACAAAATTCGGTTCTGCACATATATATTGTACTTAGGATATACCATAAGATATTTTATATGTATGGGAATGCCTGCCATCTAGGGCAGGGGGTGGAGGGAAGGAGGGGGAAAATTTGGAACAGAAGGGAATACAAGGGATAATGTTGTAAAAAAAAAATTACCTATGCTTATGTACTGTCACAAAAAATGTTATAATTATAAAGATTAATAATAAAAAAAAGAATTTCTATTCACCATGGTGTTATCACAAGAGAAAAAAGGTCTGGTGGAAATAATCTAGTAAAGTGACTTCCTATACAATTTTAGTCCTAAAATGGAGTTTTACAGTACTTGTTATCCTAAGCCATGTAGACCTTTCAAAATAACTTACCATTTACAATATTTCTCTTTGTGGATCATTACAGTTGTAGATTTTAATTGACAAGTAGTTAATTTTTGTTTCTAAACACAAAGGTAACTCGAGCAATCTGCATATACTTTTCCATTTTAAGGTTGATTGAATAGTAGAAGACTAGCTGGGCAGTTCCATAGATATTGGTCTAGACTTGGATTCTGGGCATGCCTCAGATTCCTCATCTGTAAAAGGAGTTGGCAAAGGAAATGGCAAATTGCGCCATTATCTTTGAGAAGAAAATCCTAAATGGGGTCACAAAGAATCAGACACAACTGAAATGAGCAACCAATAATGCACATCATGGAAGTGGCAGAACTTTCACTAGAAGAAATCAGTAGATAGGGTTTAATGATCTAGTAGATAATGAAGATGGAACAGTGATAATAGGGAATTAAGTTCTATAGGGAATGGATGTACTGGGTTCACCACATTACTCTTCTGTTAAAAAACAAAACTATAGTGTCTCCCAATTATCAACAGTTATAAAATACAAACTCCCCAACCTAGCATTTAAGCTTCTCTGTAATCTGGTTCCAACATACTTTTTCTGACTCACTATTATTATTCTTGCATTGTGAGTTCTAGGAAAATTCAATGAACAACTGTTCTTTAGTATCAACCTATTTACACATGATAAGGAGACATGTCATGATGGCTAGAAAACCAATCTCTGAATCAATCTTTATTCTCACATATGCTTCCTGTGTTCCCTGGGTCAGACTTTAGTCATATCTCTAGGACTGTAAATTGCAGGTAAAGCACCAGTCTGCATATAAAAGGACTTCTCTAAACCAATGACATTACAGGTTAAGTCCATGTTGTTGTCACTATTCTATCTATTTCCCACTTCCGTATACCCATGCAAACTAATATTCATGCCTGGAATATATTCCTTTCTTCTATCATAACTCATTTCTTCTTTTTGACCCTTGGCACAGCCTGAAAGAAGGCTTTCCCCCCTGCTTCCCCATAACTCTACTCTTAGCTGAAAATCACCTTTTACTCACTGATTTTTTTGTAGAGTATTTTGTCTGGGATTTTGTTCCTATTACACCCTATCTTTCTTACTTGAGTACATGTCATGATGTACAGTCAAAGATTGTAGTGTTTTTCATCTTTTTATCATCAATATTTAGCATAGTGCCCAGTATTTAGTAGATATTGAATAAGTAATTTTGTTGATTTTTATGGCTACCATTGCATAAAGAACCTCAAATCATAAGTGTTCTCCCTAATCTCTACTATTCATGCAGATATCTCCATGCTATGACTTAATCACCCTCCATTTCTGTTGCTTTAATTAATGTAATGCCTTACAAGCAAATAATACCTGAGATGGGCATCATATTTTACTTTCAAATTAACACATTCTGAAGTTTAAACCTTTGGGGGGTAAAATATCCAAGGAAAATATTTGTGTGGCTCAGCTACATTCTTTTAGAATACAGATTAGGTCATTAAGGTATCACACATTCCCTACACTTATCAGTGTTTACATACAGTGAAGTCTATTAATTGAATGGGCATGGAGAACACTGATATACCATCTCACTTTATCAGAGGGCTACTTTTCTGTCTTCATCAATACATTCTCCCTTTAATCTTCAGAACTGATAAAAAAAAAAAAAAGGTTTCATTTCCTCCCTGTTCCTTTTTGTCTTTGCTTTGCTTCATTATTGAATTTGTAGTTTCCTTCAGCGAGAGCTTGAGTTTTATAATGGAGCTCACAAGTATAGCTCCTGTTAGACAGTCAGCCCTCCCAGATGATTAACTGTTGGAATAAATGGAAATAAATTGGTGAGAATGTTTGAGGGATCGCCTTTTGTATCAGAAGGAAAACAAAATGGGGCCACACAAAATATAAAATAGCCATTTATTCAGAATTTGTAATTGAACCCAAAGATAAAAGAGATCAGAAATGAACCATTTTTACAAATGCAGTAGTCAGGATAGTCTCCTTGATTTACTTTTTAATTGTTTTTCCACATACTTTTGAAGAAGCATTCTACAGATTTTTATAGCCTATTTAGGAGATAACATAATACTAAGTTATAAATGAATATATACATTAGAAAGATAATGTATTGGATTCTAGAGATGATCATTTCAAAATATATTCACTTCTTATCCTCCCTAATTCCAATTTCTTCCTAACTCATTAGTAATGATTTCTAATATTATTATGTCTATGAAAATTAGATTACTATGTTTTCATTTCAATATGATAATATTCATGTGATAACATTTTCACTTGTTTGTGAAAATGCAAATAGAATGATAACTATAGACTCATGGATTTTCAGAGCTTTAAGGAATCCTTCTCATTTCACAATTAAGGACAGGCCTAGGGAAGTTATAACTTGCTCTTATTACCAATGAAGAATTATGTTGAAGAAGTAAAATAAATGATATCATTAAAAAGATTTATGAATGGAAAAGGAAATGAACTGGTTCATGTAGCAAAAGGGAAAACTAACGGATGAATGGTCCCTGTGCTACATTTGTCCCTGACCTAATGTCAGGAGACCTAAGGCCTCTTACATATTCATTTTCCTTTATTATTCCCTCCTTTTCTAATTCCAGTATCATCATAAGGATCTCTGGACCACTGCTGAAATGGAAGAATTTGATCATTTCTCTATTTTACAAATATGGAAGACCTATAGTAATAGCAATTGAATAAGGAAAAGTAATGTTGATGATGAAGACAAAGAAGATGATGTTGAGAGATAGTATACAATAGTGGATAGAGAACTGAGTTCATAGTTAGGAATTCTTAGTTTCAAATTCTTTCTCTAACAAAAACTGGATGTATTACCTAGATAAGTTGCAACCTCACAAAGCATATAAGTTGCATCATAAGATAAGACCTCCACTCATGAAATAATAAGATTGGCTCCCAAATAATACTGATATCTAATATTTATACAAAAAGTTAAAGTTTGTAAAGTTCAGTATATATCTCATCATATTTGAGTCCTACAACAATAATTTCATGTGAATGTTTCAGTGATTTTCAGAAACATTGATCTACATTTTATAAACTAAGAAACTGAATCAAAGAATAGTTAAGTAATTTTCTTTTGCCTACACTTCCCTATTTCCTTTATATAGTCACAGATTTATCATGGTTTACATTTCTTCTATAAATTTTAATTATCCTCTTCTAGGTGTACTTCAGTTTGTTAATATGTTGTGACTTAGAACTGAAGTTTTCAATGATTGCACTTCAATTTAGTATTCTATGCATCAAAATTATGACAGTTTAACATTAAATCACAATCTGTACCCAATGTATTATTAGCTTAATATGATTACATTTTGCAAATACTCATAGTTACTAGTACATTTTTATTGCATTATTTTTCAAAGGAATGTGACTAATTAGTAAATTAAAACATTTCTTCTAAAAATCTAATTTCCTTAGTTTCAGTAGATGTAGACTTAGAGTCATGAAGTCATAAAATGAGATCTTGAAGGAAAAAAAAAAAACAACTCAGAATGTTTAGCTCTGTCTTTAGACCATGATATCATGGTGACTCTCATTCCAATACTGGCCCACTAGTGTTTCAAGGGATATTTCTTGACTTGGGAGAAAAGGTTTGTAAAAACATCCATGAAATTAGGGGGGATAACTTCCACATTAACCAACTACAGCCAGTACCACATAAATATTGCAGAGTTTTAAATTTTCATAAACCATAATCTATAATGGCTCCCAGAGCACCAGCTATTTTCTCTCCACTACATATCATGCATTTTTAACTGTTTGTAATTACACAATTAAATAGTAGACCATTGAGACTCACTCATAGGAGCCATTAGCTCAAACTGTGACAACTTCTATATCTTATCACCAGATATAGTTCTTAGAATCATAAAATCTTAAGAGTTGTGAGATACCTTAGAGGTCATCCAGATCAACTCCATCCTGAAACATAAATTTCCCACCTAATAAGTGTCTACATAACTTCCATTTGAAAATTTCTGATGATGAAGCACTCATTACATTTCAAGGCATTATACTTTTTAATGGCTATAATTGTTGGGGAATTTTGTTTTCAATGAATCTAAATGTGCTCTCTCTCTTTCCTTTTCTCCCCTTCTCTCTTTCCTTCCCTCCTTCCCTTTCTCCCTTACTCTCTCTTTCTTTCTCTCTCTCTCTTTGCCCTCTCTTTCTCCCTCTCTCTCTCTCTAATATCTCTTCCCCTTCCTATCTCTTTCTCTTCCCCTCTCTCCCCCAACTCTCCTCTTCCTTCCTTCCTTCCTCCTCCTTTCTATCCTCCCTTCCTCTTTCCCTCTTTCTTTCTCTCCCTCCTTCCCTCCCTCCCTTTCTCTGTCTCTCTTCTCTATCTCTGTCTCTCTCTGTTTCTGTCTCTGTCTCCTTCTCTCCCTGCCTCCCTCCTTCCCTGTATCCCTCCCTCCTTTCCTCTCTTTCTCTCCCTCCATTACTCCCTTTTCTTTCCTTTCCTCTCTCCTTCCCCTTCTCTCTCTTCACTTCCCTTCTTTCCTTTCTCTCTCTTTCTCTATATGTCTTTATCTCTTTCTCCTTCCCTCCCTTCCTTCTTTCCTCCCACCCTTATTTCTTTCTCCCAGTTTCAACTTATAAAGAGGCTCTTAATTTATTAATTATGGGACTTATTATAAGATTTATTGCCAGTAATTAAAGTGAATGATATTTTGACCTGGTGCCTCATAGAAGCACTGGGGACTGTGCAAGATTCCATGATGAAGAAGAGATATTGTGGCCCAAGCCTAAGTGAAGGCATGAGAAGAGAGGAGAGAGAGAGAAGCTATCAAAATATTATGAAATAACAATGTATCAAGGAGCATGGTGTGTATATCTGCTCCTCCCTTGATGTTCTCCAAGACTCTATTATGAATGTATGAACTTTTGCAGAATATTCATAAATATTATGTCCTGAACCAGCAGATGAGTTGTTTCACATAAATGATCATTTCTGTTCTTGAATGTGTTTTAGGAAGGAAGGAAGAGTTTGACTCAACCCCCTATATTGATCAGCATCAAAAGAACACTTGCTACATTCAGTTACAGTTTCAGTATTACAAGGGTCTTCAGAGATCTTCTATTCATTGGAATATTCTACATCATCCAGAAAAAAAATGGATATTGGATTCTCTAGTGATGAGTTCCCCTTTGATAGTGATGTAGCCTATATTTTTAGGAGGTTTTGGCTTTTAATGAATTCATTTTGCAACTTCTGCCCCTTATTAACTAGTCTACCTTCTGGTATCCAAGTCCCAGGATATCTGATATTGGCATATTAGTATAATACAGATGGACTCAGGAACCAGTTAAAAATCAGTTATTGCTGAGCTGATGATAAATTTGTTGCCCAAACTCTGGATGTAATTTGTGCCTAAGAATTCATTCATATTGCTGGACAGTCTAATGTATAACTTTCCTCTGGAAAACACCTAAGACTAGGTGAACAATCAGACACACAACAAAATAACCTAAGTTACTAGAGCCTCCCGAGCTACACTGACTTGTTACAATTAAATACACACACACACACACACACACACACACACACACACACACATATGTCACTTTAGTTTCTTGTTCTTCTTTCTGAAACACCTAGCCCTATCACTGCAGGATAAAGACATAATATATCCACCAACTCAGAAGTTTGGGGCCATATTTTATTTACTATTTGTAGTGAAAATTAAAATGAGAAGCATTCTTGAATTTTTATTATCTTTATTATTATTATTATTTGGCAGCAGCAACTTCCTTCTTGCCTCATCATCAGTTGTCATGCTTTCCTTATTATGTTAAAAAGGTAGGACCAAACAATTCTTATAATTCTTCTAAATGACAACTCTTCAGATAAATCAAAACAGTTATTGTATACTCAGTCTTTTTTCCAACTTATGTGTCATTTCCTCCTTTAAAATCATCCTCATTTATCATGTTTTCTATTTCCTGTAATAATCTTAATTATCTTATTTTGGATGATTTCTAGCATGTATCACTGTATATAGCCAAAAATATAGATATGGACCCAGTTTTTTAATGTGATTCTTAAATGTGCTCCATACTTAGTACAGTGCTTTAAGTATGATCTCACTTGGGTTCATAAAGCGCGACTATTGGCTCCTTCATTCTATATACCAAATCTGTCTAAGTGCAGCCTACATTTATGTTAGGGATTTTGACTGCCATGTCAAAGCATTATCATATTGGGTTTGCAATGCATTTACAATGTCAAAGATTTTCCAAATACTTCTATCTATTTTTCCCTAAAATCCATACCTTCATACTTGTGCTTTTGATTTTTTTGAACTTGTACATAGTACTGATATTTGAAAATTGCTCATAACATTTATTATTAGTTTTGACTCACCATTCTTTGTATATTAAGACATTAATATATAAAGAAAATTTAATTAATATACAAAGAAAATTTGGAACTCAATTTAAAAAGAGAATCTTTTTTTTCCCCCTGAGGCTGTTGGGGTTAAGTGATTTGCCTAGGGTCACACAGGTAAGGAGTGTTAAGTGTCTGAGGTCACATTTGAACTCAGGTCCTCCAGACTTCAGAGCTAGTGCTCTATCTACTATACCACCTAATTGACATTTTTTACAGGTGAAATGAGGATATGAAAGCTAAAGATATTCTTAAAGAGGAAAAGTAGACAAAATGGCAGCTGAAAAGATACATGATATGAAGAAATTTGTGTAAAAAAACTATATGATCCATTTTGCCTTATGATAGCAGAGTGCAGATGCAATGTTAGGGGATAGAGTTATGGAATGATTACATAGATGATTTTATACCCCTCAAGTGACAGAATTTTCCTGCTTGCCCAAGATCTTAGTGCACAGGATATGTGCTATAATATGACATGAAATTCTAACTCATGAAATTCTAAAGATTTCTCTAATAGGTGCTTCATGAATCTAAAATAATTAACACAATCTTAGAAAAAAACAGCTATTTAAGAAATGCCATTTGATGATAGCTTGTGGCATTTTTATCATTTCTGTCACACGATATTTTTAAAAGTTCTTTAATAATTTATATACATTTTTTCATTGGGTTATGTAGAATGTAAGTTCCTTGAAGTGAGGAAATGTTTTAGTTTTATTTTTATAATCTCAATGCCTAGAATTTGCTAAAGCCTCTCTCATGGGAGTTGGAAGCTTCTGGAAATGAAATTTCTATACTAGAACACTTCCTTTTGCAACATATAATCTTAGGGGGTTTTCCACAAATACTGAGAAATAGTGATTTACCTATGGTAAGTCAGTATGTTTATGAAACTGAACTTGAATCTATTTCTTTTGAATCTAGCCCCATTTCTACCATAGTAATGTTGTCCTGACATATAATAAATGTATGTTCCAACTTGAATCATTCCAACAGTTCTGCTAGGTAAGCAAAGATAATAATATTATCTTCATTTTCATGCCTGGGCAACTAAAGTTGTCTTAAATATTACATTAATTGTACACAATTATAAGTTTATATGACTTAGCTCACATCTCTAAAAAAGTCAGTGACAAAGTCAGGACTAGAAACTAGGTTTCCTGAGTCCCTATGCACTAAATAGTTTGCTTCCCCTTGTATATACTATATCGGGTATCTGTATTGTTCTAGTAACCTGGGAAGCAAATACCATGTCACTATATCAGAATTTGTTTCTTTTTGGCAGGATATGAAAGATTAACTGTATTAAGTAGCAAGAGGCCTCTTCTATTCTAGTTATTGCCAGAGAGAGTGATTATTTTTGAAGAGATGCCATCTGGAATGTGTGAAGTTGTGAAATGACCTTTTATCATCATGTTGGCCCATCTTTCTGGAAGAGGGTCAGCTAGAAATATCCTTCTATAGAGAAATAAAAATGAGTCTGAAAAATATATTGTCTTCAGTTTCTAGTCTTTTATCCATCCCCAAACCTTAGTTAAAATAACTGAAATATTCTAGAAAAGTGATTGTTTTGTTTCAGAATTACTTTTTTGTACGGCATTTGAAGTACTGGGAAAAAAAGTAATTTTATCTTTTTTAGATTGTATAAACTATAAATAAATAGGCATTAATTCAGAAACATAGAATCTTATATTTGGAAGTCACTACAATCTCTCTTTTGCTTAATACAGAAATATCTTCTAACACTTTCTTCACAAATTTTTGAGCTGGCTTATACTTTAAAACTTTGAGTGTTGGAAAACTAACAAATGTATGAGGCAACCTGTTTTCAAGTTCTTCTAATTATCAAATCCTTCATATTGAATCAAAAATCTACAGCTCTGTCATTTGGAGTCTTGCCAAAAAGCCTAATTTTTCTTATATATTAAAGCCCTTCAAAGATATGAAGCTCTTGATTCTCTCCTGTCCCCAGCTGAAATCTTCTATATTCTAAGTACAATGTACCTGGGTTCTTCAAGTGATTCTTATATGAATATCCTCATAATGTTGAATACTTTCAACACATTCCAGCTTATCAATGTTTCTCTTATTATATTACATCTAGGCTTTAATAAGATACCCCAAGTGTTGTCTCATTTGTTCAGAGTACAATGAAACTGTTACCTGAATTGTTCCAATTACTATACAGCAACTTCATTTTACTTTCTGGGTCATAATAGACATATTGTTTAATATCTCTGAGTCTAATTGTCTTCAGATGTAAAATGGGAATCATGATATTTTTACTTCTATATACCTTGTAAGGAAATTATAAAGATGCTATTTTACAGTAGATAGTTATCCTCACTATCATCATCAACAATGTTTTTATTGATGCAGCATAATACTAATAATTATCTTTCTTTTTTGGTGACTTCATATCACTCACTGTAAAATCACTTCCAGCCAACTAAGTCACCTACTATTTTTTAAATAACAGCTATTTGGTCAAATTCCTGCTTGTATTTTTGATTTTTGTTTTTTTTTTTAATTATAGTTTTTGATTTACAAGATATATAATAGGTAATTTTTTAGCATTGACAGTTGCAAAACCCTTTGTTCCAACTTTTCCCCTCCTTTCTCCCACCCCCTCCCCCCCGATAGCAGGTTGACCAATATATGTAAAATATGTTAAAGTATAAGTTAAATATTATATATATATATGTATATATGCACACACATGTCCATATAGTTATTTTGCTATATAAGAAGAATCAGACTTTGAAATAGTGTTCAATTAGCCTGAGTGTGAAGGGAATCAAAAATGCAGGCAGACAAAAATAGAGGGATTGGGGATTCTATGTAGGGGTTCATTGTCATCTCGCAGAGTTCTTTTACTGGGTATAGCTGGATCAGTTCATCACTACTCTATTGGAACTGATTTGGTTCATCTCACTATTGAAGAGGGCCACGTCCATCAGAATTGATCATAGTATTGTTGTTGAAGTATATAATGATCTCCTAGTCCTGTTCATTTCACTCAGCATCAGTTCATGTAAGTCACTCCAGGCCTTTCTGAAATCATCCTGCTGGTCATTTCTTACAGAACAATAATATTCCATAATATTCATATACTATAATTTATTCAGCCATTCTCCAATTGATGGGCATCCACTCAGTTTCTAGTTTCTGGAAACTACAAAGAGGGCTACTTGTATTTTTGTAATTGATTTCTAAAGGTAAAAGAAATTTCATTTCTCTTATTACATCTTAATATCTTGTCTGTTAAATTTCAGATGATTAAAAATTTTAAATTAATCTTCTGAAAACAAATATATTAATTATCCTTTCCAAGTATAACAATTTCAATAGAGAATTCCCTGAATCTCTAACAAGTGAAGTGACTTGCACAGGTCCACACAATCAATATATGCAAGAAATGGATTTGAATTCAGTTTTTCTTACTTAGAGACCAAATCTCTTTACAGAATACCACAATGCCTCTCCTTTTATATTAGACTTTAATTTCTTATTAAACCTTATTTATTTTGTTCTTTTCAGTGTAGCAATCATTTGTATGGACAGTGAAGAACAAAATTGAAATTATGTAATTCTATTGCATCATTATTTCCTAGCAACTGTAAATCATGTACTCTAAACAACTCATTCATTATTTGTTAATTTTGCTCTGATCTCATTTTAAAAACCTTCTTTGTCCACCTTAGCATTTTAGGGGAAGATTTTCAGTGCCTTCTAAATTTTTGTCTACCAGAGAGTATTTCTGCAGTAATTTCACTTGGTTCTGTTTCTAACCTTTAGTATTTTCTATGAGTCAATTTAAAAATATGAGCTAAAAAAGCCCCCATGAAGCCCATCAGTATCTTTATATGACTCTACTATTTCTTCCTTTTCAGCCTTATTCACCTTATGTTTTGTAGTCATGTCATTGAGAATCTCCCATTTCTCTTGAGCTATATTTTCTTTTAGTTTCAAACTATAGGATCATTCCTACCATTACTCTGAAAATTTTCTCATTTCCTAAAAGCCAAGGGACAAATGACCATGACTACTGATCCCTTTTTCATGTGCCAGAGGATAACACTGTCACTTTCTACAAAGATTCTCATTCATTTTATTTCACTAGTCCTTTATCTGGAGGCAGCTATTATCATGGTGGATAAAATAGTGGACCTGGCATCGAGAAAGCCCAAATTCAAATCTAGACTCAGAAATTATGTTACCATGAGTAAATTACAGCCTCTATTTGCCTCAGTTTCCTCAACTATAAAGTGAATATAATAATAGTTCCCATTTGACAGGATTATTGTAAAAATCAAATTAAAAACTACTGGTTAAAAAGTATCTTGTACAAGCATCTGGCACAAAGTGGGTGCCATAGAAAGTGTCTTTCCTTTTACCCTTCCCTTAATGAAAATCATATCAATCAGTATAAATCCCTCTATTCACTTTATGTGGAATTAAACCATCAGTAAGGCAAGACATGAATTTATCAGATATTCAACTTTTATCTTATATGGTACATCATGACACAATTCCCTTTAGAATTACTTCAATCCAATACTCCAATACTGAATACCTATCATTTTATGGCATAGTAGTTCTAACTGCACTCTGAATAAATGAACAGATATGAAAGAATTAAAATTTATTTCTTGTACTGAATTCCATTAACCAAATGAATAATTCCCTCAAATTATGGTAAGAAAACAGCTAAAGTGATCAAACTCACATACTAAACTTTATATTTTCTGCATTTTATTTCTCTATTTTATAATACTTTTGTATTTTTGTATGAAAAAGAAACAGGTTACTTTCAAATATTTTATCTTCTGCTTTTGAGTCACAATATATAAATAGAAAAGTAATTTCTGAAGATTGAAGAATATATTAACAACCAAGACAGACTTCCTGAATATAGTAACTAAACTTTGAATGAAACGAGCAGATCTATTAGTTGAAAACAAAGCAAGTTTATTCAATTCTCAAGTCTTTGAGATAGCATGGCCAGTTTAGCTGGAATTGTAATACATATGAAAAAGAATAACATGAATTGTCTAGAAAAGAAGGTTGAAATCAGGTTGTAAATGATTTAAAAAAAGAAAGAGAGGCATTTTTATTTTATCTTAGAGGCAAATGAAATCCAGAGGAGCTCCTTGAGCAGAAGAATGAAATAGTTAGATTTGTTAGAAATATCAGTATGTAGTAATATGGTTTGAAGACAAAACAGAATGGAAGCTGGAAGACCCATTGCAATAGGCCAGGCAAGATATTACAATTTAAAACTGCAACATGATTTTGGGAGATAACATGTATAGTGGTTATAATGATAGTGACAATCCTTATATACTGATTGGATGTTAAATGTAAGAGAGGCCGAGGAGTTGGTGATGATCCTAAGAATATAAACACAGGTGGCTGGAAAATATCATTACAGATGGAGAAATAAAGAAATTAAGAAAACATAAAGGTTATACACACATATGTGTATATTTATGTTTATATACATATACAGATGGATATATATGGATACTTATTTTGCATATGTTGAAGTTGAGATATCTATGAGGGATCTTTTGAGAGAGGTTATATAGTCAATAGTGTAGGACTGGAATATTGGAGTGAACTGGATCTTGGAGCTGTAGATATGAGAATCATCACTATAAGGACTGATAATACATCATATGGAATATACAAAGAAGAGTATAAGGAAGAGAAGAAAGAAGAAAAAAGGACCAGCAGGAACCCTGGGGTATATCTCCATATATAGGAAAGGAGAAGAATGATAAATCAGCAAAGGAGACTGAGAAGGCTCCATACAAATAGGAATAGAATCAGGAAATAGTAGGATCAAGAAAAGCAAGAAAGGGTTATCAACTGTCTCAATTGCTGCAGAGAGGTCAAGAAGAATAATGCTTGAGAAAAATGGTTTTAGAGCAAAGAGATTATTGATAATTTTAGATGTAGCAGTTTTGATTGAGTAATATGAAGTAATTGGTAAGAGAAGGGGATAATATGCTAGTAAATGGGAAAATGGCAGATTTCATTATAACTAGCATTTACATTGCAATTTATGATTTGCAAAATGTTTTTAACCATTATTTTATTCTCCTAACAACTGTCCAGTGAGGTAGGTACTATTATTCCCATTTTACAAATGAAGACACTGGGGTACACAGTAAGCAAGAGACTTTCCGGAGTCACACAGTAATTGTCTAAGGCCAGATGTGAACTAGGATCTTCTTGCCTGCAGGCCCAGTGCTTATTCACCACAATCCCTAGTTTCTTTTCCATATAAACTTCTAGGATTAGGATTCTGGATGTTTTTATAGGATAATTATTTTAGTTAGTTAGTTTTAAAATAATATCTTTTAATTTTTCATAATACAAGCAAAGATTGTTTACATTTACCCTTGTGAAATCTTGTGTTCCATATTTTTCTCCCTTCCCACTACCTCCTTCCCTAGACAGCAAGTAATCCAATATATATTAAACATGTTTCATTCTCCCATATATGTATGTATGCGTGTATATATATATATATATATTTCCACGTTTATCATGCTGCACAAGAAAAATCAGATCAAAAAGGGAAAAAAAAGAAAACAAAAAGCAAGCAAACAACAACGAAAAGAGATGAAAATACTATGTTGAAATCCACATTCAGTTCCCATACTCCTCTCTCCATCACAAGTCTATTAGAATTGGCCTGAATCACCTCATTGTTGAAAAAAGGGTAGCTGAGTTTTTAATGGAGCTAGGCAATCTGAGGTAGAGGTAAGTTAGACTTATATTCATGGGAGTTGGGAAGTAAGTATGAGTTAAAAGTTAGAAACTGAGTGTTTAATGGTAGGAATCTGGAAATATTTGTAAATTGTAGGAAAGGAAATAATGGATAAGGATAATTTGAAAATGAGAGAAAAAAGGGTAAAATTGAGGGGAAAAGCTCCTAGAGGAGATGAGAAGAAATGAGATCAATAGCACAGATAGAGGGTTGATTTTGGAAGGAGATTCATAGCTACAAAAATCCAATGTAATTAATATAATTTGGAATGTATTGTTGGAAGAAAAAAAGGATTCACAACCAAAGGTCTCATTTTTTTAGTAAAGTATTCACATTGTGTTCTTTTGATGATCAGTTGCCTGCTTTTTACTCAATACCATTCTACCCATTCTCTTTAAAGCAAATGTCACATGTATTACTGGTTCTCATAAAATTTGATTACCTTAGATATATTCCTTGTACATATAAGTCAAAATTGTTAAGATTAATAGTAATAAGTTTCTGAGGTTGAATATTGAAATGACTTAACATAAAGGAAAGCATTTTGAAAACAAATTGTGGTCCTTAGGATAATCCTTTGAAAAAGGAAAGTTATTAGTCTAAATTGAGATAGTCTATCCTCTACTTATATATAGAACATTTTTGTTGGGGTGGAAATAGAACATTGGCAAATAGATTGTCACACTTAAAATAAGGAAGACCTTGACTTGAATTTGATCTCTGAAACCGAATAGTTATATGACCGTAATTAAGTTGTTAAATGTCTATGACCCTTGATTTCTTCAAATATAAAAGAATAAAGATAATAATACTTGTAGTAATTCAGATCAAAAAGCAATTATTGGCATTGTGCTAGCAACAAAAATAATTCCTGCTTTTTAGCACCTCAGATTTTGTTGATCTGCTTATCTGAGCATCTCTAAATTGCTCACTTTTCCTGACATTGCTCAACTTATTCCTTTAGTCCCAGGTCATCAAGCTCCAAATAAATTTGATATATTCTTCCTAGTACATAAGAATTACCTGGTCATATTAGCAGGAAAATGCAGGCTCTACCATGAATGTGATTTATTTTTTTTATCCTTCTGCTTTCACCTGTGTTTTCTAGGAACAGTGTTAACTCCATCCCAACCCCAATGAGACAGTTTGCGTCTCAAAAGAGTATTATAGTATACTATTATCAGCCACAAATACTTTAGCTCAAATCAATACATTTCTGAGCAGAGAACAGGGACTTGATACAATGGAACACCAGATAATTTTCTTTCAATAAGGAAATTGGAAGAAAAATCTGATTAGATCTCAGATATCATCCCTCCTGGTATATGGTGTGGGTAGTTCTTAATGTATAATTATGGGATGCTGGGGACCAGTGTAGTAATATAAAAGTGTAAAAAGAGTACAGAAGTTATTTAATGTAGACATAATTTGGGATTCAAGCTATAGATAAAGTATTAGCACGAATAGTACAAGCTATTTGACCTTCTTGAACCTCAGTTTTCCTAACCATTAAATGATAAGATACTTTATACCTTATAAGGTTATTATCAAAATCAGCTGAGAGAATATATGTAAAATGTTATATAAATGCATGCTATTATTTTTGTTAAAAGAAAGCCTGCAGAAAGTGGAAAGGAGGAGCACTGAAGAAAAATGTTTGCTTACCTCACAATTTGGCTGAGCATTGCAGTTTGCTGGCCCATTTTCTATGTGGGCTGGAGGGGAAGTAAAGAAAGACCTCAGAATGTCCTGAATGTGTCCATTACCATTTAATTTTGAATATATTATAATGTAACATAACATTGGTTTAGGAAATCTATACTTATTGCCTGTGATTTTTTTTACAGCATTACAATTCACATTTATTATCCAAGGGAATAAGCATAAAAAAAGCAATAAACTAGAATTTTAGAATTCATGTTTTCAAACCTAGAATTCAAACTGATTAAGATTGCATTGTTTTATATCCAGGCATCTCCTTAATTAGCCTTTTAGTTTGATTCACAGAGCATTATTTTCCAGTTATCAAACTGTTAGTTAAACACTCAAGGAAGAGTCTTCATTGCTTATGTGCATATTGCCTATGTTTATCTAGCTCTTGTTAAATATTAGGGAGAAGTAATAGTTGCAGAAATTTTGTTGATAAGAGACCTAATAACTGGCTAACTGAATGACATTGAAATGGAATCCTTTATGGAATTTTTCCTTCCTATCTTGATAATGGTTGACTAATACAAATATGAATAGGACTCAACTATTGATGAAGTATTTCCAAATGTGAATATGTGCACTCACCAATTATCATCTCCTGTAAATAGAAGTCTCCCTCTCAAATATTTGGTCATCATGTTGTTGGAATATATAGGGATGTAGGAACTAAACTATAGAATTTTATTTTTATTTTCATTTGACTAAAATTACTTTTAAAAATATTAAACATCTATTAAGTTCCAGCTACTAAAGCATGCCCTAGAATGATAAAGATGAAATAATATCCAATTCTTTCCTATCAATCAGTACATTCTTTTAGAAGGAATGAATAAATATTCAAAAAACAACCAAGTACACGATAAAATATGCTAAGTACAAATGAGAGAACCAGGCAAAGAACTCTGAGATTTTTGAGGAGGGATATCACTTATTCAGGTAAGGAAATACTTGCTTTGAGCTTTGAAAATGGGAATTTTTTTAAAACAGAAATTGGGAAAGGATAGTGGATAAGCAAGAGTAAAGGCATAGAAATGGGAAAGGAAAGAAAAAAAGGAAAACAAGCATGGTAGCTAGTTGTCCAGCTTGATTGAAGCATATGTCAGCATGTTTCAGGGAAGAATATGAAATAAGGCTGGAAAAGTAGCTAAAAATCAGATTGTAGAGACATTCCTTTTTCTTGAATATTAAGATAAGCAATTTGTGAGTTACATCTAGACAATGGGAAGCTAAAGTTTTTTTTTTTTCAGTAAAATAATGATATAATGAAAAAACTGTATTAAGATTATATGGAGTTGAGGTGTAAAAGACGAATAAGAGTATCATGATACTGATTAGGAAGATAATGTTGATTTGTATTGTGTGCATATGATATACCAAATGCAGTGGTGAATAGAAAAATTTAAGACAGCAAACTAACAGTATCACCAACAACAAATAACAAATTAAGCCCAAAATTTTGGGATTTATAGGCTATAAGTATTTATAAGTGTTCAGAGAAAGGGAAGATCTTTGAGATTCTGGAAAGATAAAGAAGGATTTATGGAAATCAGAATTGCACTGGACCTTACAAGGGAAACTTGGATCAACCTAGTGTAGGGTGGGATGTTAGAGCCCTTCAAAGAAATAGATGAGCTGAATGGAACTGGCAGTTTGTATTAAGTGTAAAATGAAATAATATTTGAGATGGTTATATATTTAAAGTTCTCAGGTAATTTCTTCTCTACTAAAAGTCTCTTTTTCTGAATCTTCCCTGTGAAATTGAGCCATGGTATTTTCCTTGGTCCTTCCTTATATGGATCATCTTTGTCTCTTATATTTCTGCTTTCCAAATAAAAATAATCTAAATCTTGATCTCTATGTTTTAAATTGAGAATGCTTAAATGCCTTTCTTCACCCTCCTGATTCTAATTTTCTGTGTCACTTATGTGCATTGCTCAACTTTTCCTTCTTGGGTTCCTGAAATGGGAAATAAAAACATGGTGGCTTAGAATTGGAAACAAAATGAATTCCTTTAAGTCAGAAAGGAATTAAGGTGATATGATGGAAAACAGGAAGAAATATATTGCAATATTTAGACTTGTGCCATATATAAAAAATCTAAAAAAGGTAAACAAAAGGATAATTGCTAGAGCACTGACTCTAGAATCAGAAGGTCTTGATTCAAATCCCAACTTTGAAACTAATTACTTGTTTAGACAAATCAATTAACTTCCCTGTATCTCATTTTTCTCACACAGAAAATGAAAGAATTAGACTATGTGGTCTCTGTGATCTCTTCCAGTTCTGGATTTTGGGTACTATATTTTAAGATCTAATGAGACAACTATACAAAGTCTTTAGAGAATTTTGTGCAAGTAATGTTAAATACTACAATGTATCTATGATGATTGCATCAATGTAATCTCTTTGTCTATGCTTTCGTAAATTTTATAATTGAAGAAACTGAGGAAAGCAGAGTTTTAAAACCTTGCCTTTGATCAGATAGCTGTGAAGTGTCTATGAAGTAGATTTGAATTCACATTTTCCTGGCTTCAGACACAATGTTCTATCCATTGGGTAACCTAGTTGCTTAAAAAAGATGATTTAGAGTCATAGAAATCACTTAGGGTATTACTGAAGTATCCTATGATGAAGTAGATTTGAGGTAGAAAAATCACTTGATTAAATTAGAAGCAAAAAGACAGAATAGACAAGAAAATATTGTCTAATGGAAGAATTTAATGAATTAACAAATTTATTAGGCACCTGCTAAGTGCCAGGTACTGTGCAAATTTTTATTACAAATTTATCAGGACAAGTTCCTTTTGGAATATATTAAATTGAAGAAATAAATGAAGTTGAGGATACTTTCCTACCCATACTAGGCTTTAACATTTTGGAGCTTACTTTATAGATGCTCTTGACAAAACCAGAGAAGTTGAGAGCAAGACCACTTGAGTTCATTTATAAACACATTAAAATGACATTGAGAAATGTTGGTTAAAATGTATAGTAGTCATTTGGATACTTGATATTAGAGTTTAGGAATTCCTAGAATATAAATGAGCTCAAATTTTGAATTTCATTTTGAAATTCATAAAATTTCAAAAAGAAAAATTAAGCCATATTCTGAAGATCCTTTTGAGAAAGAAAAAGGAAGCTATTTTGTTTCCCCTCTTCTGTATCATTTTTAGCTTTTCCATATTCTTTCCTTTATTTTTGTCTTTAAAGTTTTATGAAAGATGTGGTTATTTGTTTGACAAGACTCCTCAATGAATGACAAAAGCAAATTCTAGTGCTAGTAAATATAGTTTGGGTGTGCCAAGAAAAGTTTAAAGATAAAAAATGCTAAATATGAAAAAATAACTTGAAAAGCAAAACTTTCAATTGTTAAATAGCAGTTAATATTAACTTCTCACAGTGAATCTGGAGCTGCAGAAAACACCATACCAAAGCAAAGGTGCTTCTTCCTGTACAGAATGACTATCCTTGTTCTGACGTTTCTTATTTCTTAACTGCCAAGAATCTCACTATGGAAATTTTGCAAAGTCTGCTATGAAACATGACTTGATGAATAGAGGGTCTTTTGGGATCCATAATAATTTGCTAAATGGAAAAGTACATATTCATATTCCATAACACTGAATGCAAAACACGCAGTAGCTTTCTTTATGTGATTTTTCCTTCATCTCTGTTGGTACATCTTGGAGGCTGCTGTAATTTCTCTACTTGGATATATATCGATTGTTGGGCAACTGAAAATAAGAGTATCTGATTTACATATTTAGTGTGTCTGAAGATACCATGCTACATTTCTTCTTATGTTTTTTAAAATTTTAATTCCTTAACATTTTTAAATTATGTAAAGAAGAATAAGATATGTCTAGGTAATAAGGAAATGAAATGAAAAGTAGGCCACAAGGATCCTTAATGAAATCACAAAATGCAAGATGGTAAGAAGGCAAGATGAACTATTCTAAAATAAATAATATTTTATATAGTTGTAGTAGTTTGGTAAGTAGACCTCAATTTTTCTTCACTATTTCAATATGTAAAAGTAGCAGGTTTCTGTCTCTTCCTATTTTAATGTAGTGTCCAATTTATTAATTAGCTTATATTTACTTCTAATTATTCTGATAAAATCCTTAGGGGAAAATTCAGACATATATGCACCTGTATAGAACTTTTTCTTTTTGTAAATGTAAGTGAAACTAATATTTTTCTTTAGAGTAAATAAGGGGAATTGAAAACATAATATTGTATTATTATAGAGTTGTATTTTTCCAAAGCAGAGTGAATGAGTTTAGTTCACTGAAAAACATACTTTTTGACATTTTCATTAGAATACTTCTGTAACCCTGAACAATTACTTTAAATTTAGAAATTATGTGCCTTTCTGGTAATTCAAATAAAATTTTGGAGTTTGAAAAGATCTTAAAGACTATTTAGGGTTCAAACCCTTCATTTTATAGATGAGGAGACTGAGGATTAGAAAACTTAGTATATTCTAGCTCCCACAGTTAATGTCAGAACTTGGAGTAGAGCCGATCACTTGCGACTCATTTTTCTTCCTATCAGACCATGTAGGCATTCAACTAAATCCCACAAAAGAAACTATGGCAATCTAATTTCTCAGCTACCTAAAATAAATAAATAAATAAAGTAGCACAAGGTGGAGAAAAGAACAATAAATTAAAGTCAAAGAGTTTGAATTTGAATCCTGGCACTTCTGCTAATATGAGCTTGGGACAAATTATGTGTTTTATCTAACCTTCATCTTTTATTGTTATTTTTAAATACTATTTTCTTTTTCCAAATACATGCACAGATAGTTTTCAACATTCATCTTTGCAAAACTCTGTATTCCAAGTTTTTCTCCCTCTTTCACTCTCTCCACCTTCCCTTTGATAGCAAGCAATCCAATATAAGTTAAACATGTATAATTTTTCTAAACATATATCCATACTCATCATGCTGTGCAAGAAAAATCAGATCAAAAGGGGAAAGAAATATGAGAAAGAAAAAAAAAGCAAACAAACAACAAGAGTTGAAAATACTATACTTTGTTCCACATTTAGTTTCCATAGTTTGCTTTCTGGAAAGGGATAGCTCTTCTCTTTCTGGATATGGATGGTTCTTTTCATTACAAGTCTATTGAAATTATCTTGAAAAACTTCATTGTTGAAAAGAACCAAGTTTATCAGAGTTGATCATCACGTAATCTTGTTGTTGTATACCAATGTTCTCTTGGTTCTGCTCTTCACTTAGGATGTAAGTGGAAAAAATTTACTTCACAGTAAGTTTTTCTGATAAAGATTTCATTTATCAAAAGGAAAGCCATTCCTTCATTGATAAGTGGTCAAATGAATAGGCAATTTTCAGAAGAAGACATCAGTGCTATCAATAATCATATAAAAATACTTAATTTTTACTGAGTAGAGCAATGTAAATTACCATTGTAAAATTACCATTTTACACTTAAAAGACTGATTAACATGATAGAAAAGAAAACAACAAATTCTAGAGAAGATATGGAAAAATTCAGACCTTAGACAGTGTTGTTAGAGTTGTAAACTATTTTTATCTTTCAATAGAAGAATTTGGGACTATAACCAAAAGGCTATAAAACGACGCACATTCTTTGACCTAATAGTGGATTTTGTAATCCAAAGGATCAAAGAAAAGGGAAGAGGGCCTATTTGTATAAAAAATTGTAGCAGTTCTTTTTGTGTTGACAGAGAAAATGATGTGATGTACATCAATTGGTGAATGACTGAACAAGTTGTGATATATGATTGTGATGAAATATTATTGGACTTTAAGAAGCAATAAGCAGGGTGGTTTTAGAAAAAGCTCCAAAAATGTGTATAAACTCATGCAAAGTGAAGTGAGGAGCATTAGGAGAACATTATACAAAGTTAAAGCAATTTTCTATAGATGATCAATTGTGAGACTTAGCTATTGTAATCAAGATAATGATATAAGACATTTCCAAAGGATTCATCATGAAAAATGTCATCTCCCTCCAGAGAACTGATAAACTCTGAATGCAGATTGAAGCATACCTTTAAAAAAAAACTTTCTCTATTTGTCTTTTTTTTCTTTTCTTTTTAAAAAATCTGACTTTTACACCATGGCTAATATGGAAATATTTTTCATGACCCCTTTCCTTTTTTAAGAAAAGGGAAGGAATGGAGAAAAAAAAAATGTTCATTGTTTTTACGTGTAATTGGGAAATATTTAATGAATTTTTTTTTTACAAAAAAAGAAAGAGACTAGGGTCATTGAAACAAATTTCAAGTTATTCAAAGAAATAAATTTTATTTTTACAAGTCCATATTTTAGATTAATGTTATATTGTGTTTCTTTGTTTGTGGGGGTTTTTTCAGAGTTCTTTTTGCAGCACATTACCCAACTGGAGCAATGATGAACTGTATCACTTAGTTTTATGTGAGCAGTAATTTAAAACTTCCTTATTTACCAGGCTTTCATGGGATTTTATAACATTCATAATAGTTCTGTGAGTCTATCTGTTATTTGAAATAGCTTTAATGCAATATAAAAAAGTTTAACAGTTTTTCTTAATCTGCTTTTCCATGGTATGACCATGCAAAAGTGGAAATATGTGTTCTGTAGCAGATTGGCTTTTCTATTTAACATTCTTTTTGATGCTTGTATGTATGGTTTATATAGTTTCTGGTCTCTTTTAGAAAGCTTTCTTCTCAGGGGCGATAGTGCATTGAAATGGAGCTCTATACTTAAAATATCAGTGTACTTAAAGTTTTATCTTCCATTTGTAATTACTTTTGTTTCCGGGGGGCAGACCAATGAGTGCTAAGTGTGATAAAACATTGTAAATTTGTTTATATCAAGCATGGTTCCCTGATGACATTTTATTCATTGTTTTATAGCTAGTAATAAAGTCAACTTAAAGAAAAGTTTGAGTTTGGTAAAGTGACTGATGATGTAAGCATCTTTTCTCTATTCCTTTCCTCAGCATCTTTGTTGTCAGATAAATAAAAAAAGGTATTCCTTTACCAGTTTTTCCTCTACAATTGTGCTTGATATCTCTGAATCCTATATGGCTAGGAAGAGAACTAAAGTTCTAAATACCCTTCCTCTGTCTGGAATTTTAAAATTTTCACAATCTTTCTAAACTTCACATTATAACTTCATCCTAGTTCAAATGAATTACTTGATATCTTCACCACTGCCACCACTACTGCCATTCATGAATAACTGTGTACCTCATATCTCTGTGTTTTAACAAAGGTTTATAACTTCAACTTGTTTAAAGTAAATGTCTGTAATGCTCACTCATCTCTGCATTGGAAAACAGCTTTCTTTAAGAGTTTTCTCAAATTTCCTCAGATTGCTTATCATCTTCTTAGTTGTTAGCACATACCACCCTTTCCACCTCTCAAAAATTATTTGGTGTTTACTTTGTATATATTTTCTATTGACATCTCTTAATAATATCAATAGATGAGATTTTTTTTCTTCCAGGAGAATGTAAGCTCCTTACTCTATTACAGTACCTTATATATGGAAAATGCTTAACAAATGCCTATTAAACCAAATTGAATCTAAGATATACACATATATGTGTGTGTACATAAATACAAATATATGAATATATGTATATGATTTGTGAGGATAGATAGTTAACACAATGGATAGAGCACTGGGTCAGGAATCAATACTTATCTTTGTGCATTAAAAACCACACTAGCTGTGTGATCCTGAGGAAATCATTGAATCTTCTTTGCCTTAGTTTCCTCATCTATAAAATGAGTTGGAAAAGGAAATGACAAACCATTTTAGTCTCTTTGTCAATAAAACTCCAAATGGGTCACAGAAGAGTCAAACATAATTGAACAACAAAAGCAGTAATTTATGGTATGTACCAAAAATTTTCTCTTACATGTGGATTTTGCAGGGTTCTTTCTTATTTTCCAAATGCAACATTTTCCTAAAATGTGTGTGTGTGTGTGTGTGTGTGTGTGTGTGTATGTGTGTGTAGAGCTTTCATTTGCTTTTCTTTAAACAAATTGAAAACCTGTTAAGAGCAAGATATTCAGAAACGGGCAATAGTGCCCCTTCTTCAATGAATATTGGTCATGTGATACTAATCTACAAATACAGTCTGTATTATGCTTCTAAGAAGTCTCTCTGATATGGGAACAATTATCAATGAAAGAGCCGAAAGCACTTAGAGATACAAATTATTGTAGAAGTCCTTTAAGATACAATCTAGAAAATTCTAGACCACTAACATCACCACTAACATCAGGAAACTGTACCTAGTTTTGCTTAGTGCTAGTCACATAAAGGCTTTGGAGGAAGCTCATAATCTGCTATCAAAAATTGCTTCCCTTTGATTTATGATCTACTCAGGCCCTACTTCATAAACTGTGGAAACCTTCTTCCAAGAAAAAGAGAAACTGCATATAGATTTTGGTGACTGCATTGAAATGCATGTGAGCAGCTTATAAAATTTCAAATGACTCAGATTATAAATTGATAACTCTCTTGATGCTGACTGAATAAATATGTTTGTTGTAAATGATCTGACAATAGAATTTTTGATTATAGACTTGAAGTTTGATATTTGGAAACACATCTCCACTATTCCTGAGAAGAGGAGTAAATCTGCTCCATCCTTTTGGGGAGCTTTAGCAACAGTTCTGGAAGAGTCAACTTCTGCTGCATTTAAATTAATAGGAGGGTCAGTCTGATATTTCTCATGTGTGGGTTGCATTGATCTTTCTTTGCTTGCCTGGAATAGCATGTGTACTGAGCATATTTCTAGCAATTAGATTTGCTCTAATATCATTCTATATACTTTGTAAAATGTAGAACATTAGTAAGGAGGGAGGCTGAGAGATATTCTTGGATCTATAAAACATATAGATAGTATAAAACATAGTATAAAACATAAAACTTCTGCCATTGCTGTATAAGCATAACTATTTTTAATCCAATTTGCTAATTTTCATCATGTGGATATTGAACATCATGTTCATAGGAAAAGTATTAGATTACATACATTTTATGTACGTGATGTTTAGGATAAATGTTCTTTGATTTTCAGATTTCTTTTAAGGAAAACTCTTGGTGTTTCTTGACTAAGAAATGTTGTTTTATAAGAGCATTTAGCATTTCCTGCTTTTTTGGGAGAGGTGGGAGACTGAATATATGAGGTTGCAAATATTGTCATGGTAGATGCATTATTCATTTTTATTTAACTATTTTTCTCTTTTAAAAGAGGATAATATGGATATATTATATTATATGGATATATATATAAAGGATAATATTGGATAATGTGTTATCATAATGCAAAAAACAAAAAATACCCAATAGAACAATGTGCTGTTACTTGTAAAAACAGCCTTTCTTTCCTTTTCTAAACATTGTCATGATATATTTTTCTAGCCTAGCCTATCATACTAAGGAAAGATTGGGCAAGTATTATATTTTGTGGCATACTTACTATTTTCATTTTATATTTCTTTACCTAGAGTTTAAAATCATACTAAATGAATAATTAATTTTCTTTGATCTTCCTACAATGTTGATTCTAATTTATAATTTTTTTTCATACAATGTATACTTCATTATATTGAGGCAACTAGGTTATAAAATGTTGGATGTTGGACTTGGAATCAAGAAAACGTGAGTCTGAATTCTGAAGTGGATACTTAGTAGCTATGTGAATCCAGACAATCAATCACCCTTCCAATGCTGCAGTTTCCTCATTTGTAATATGAGTGACTTGGATCTGATGGCTTCTATAAGTCCTTTCATTACTAAATCTGTGATTCTATGATCTGAAACCTTGAAAGGGAATATAATTAAGAGTTCACTTGTTATAATTGACTTGCTCACTTTAAGAGCACTAATAGCTAATATTAACAAAATTCATCAAATAAATTTGAGAAATCAAACATAAGAAGATGAATTATATTTATACAGGAAGAATTATCAGATGAGGCAGATTCCATGTGGACATTTATAAGTAAGCTGGCATCCCATGGGAATATTCATAACTAAGTTGACATTA
This sequence comes from Sminthopsis crassicaudata, assembly GCF_048593235.1. NCBI lineage: Eukaryota > Metazoa > Chordata > Mammalia > Dasyuromorphia > Dasyuridae > Sminthopsis > Sminthopsis crassicaudata. The sequence continues at coordinate 372,928,580 of NC_133619.1, read as the reverse complement.
TGTTCTCTTCTGGTTGTTTTAATTGGATTGTAATTTGGATGGATAGAAGAGAAATAATTGGGGTGGGTAGTGAACTCTCTCTTCTCTCTCTCTCTCTCTCTCTCTCTCTCTCTCTCTCTCTCTCTCTCTCTCTCTCTCTCTCCTGTATGTGTGTATACATATCTATGTATATGATTTATCAGCAATGTATGTTCACACTTGCCACTCAAATTGAAATTTAGACACAGTCCAGTATAAATTAGTCCTGCTCCTAAAGGTAGTTAATCCTTAAAGCTCTAAACCCCATGAAATTGCCCCAATGTGCCTTTATACTTTTATTACTTCCCTATATATATTGTCTGAATCTTTGCTTTCCTATCTCCATATATTTGTTCATGATATACTTTATGCCTGTATTGCCTTTCCTAGGGAAGCACCAAATAAGGAAATCTTACCTATCCTTAAAGCTTTCCTTTAATGTCACCTTTTATAATTTTTTTTCTACTTACTAATTCATCTTAAGGAATAGAATTAAACCTCTCACTTCAATGAACCCTCATAGTATATTTTCTACCTTTTTTTGAGTGCTTATAATTTTTGTGTATATTTCATTCCACATGAAATGAAACAGGACAAAAGGAGGGCTGGCTTTTTGTATGATTGTAAAAAACAGAAGAATTGAGTTGTAGAGTATGGAATCCTCAATATATATTTATACACACACATATATATATATATACATATATATATACATATGCATATATACACATACATACATGATATCCAATGAGAATTCTTTGATAATTTTTGATTAAATGTTAGAATAGTGCAACTATTTGAAATTTAAAAAATAATAATAATCACTAAAATTGCCTCAGGAATTAGTGTGAAGAGTGAATTGGGGGTAAGAAAATGAGGGAAGAAAGAAAGAAAATGTGAATAAAGACTTTAAAAATATTAATTTTTTCAACTCCTGTTCACTTTTCCCATTGTATTTTGTGATCATTTTTCCTCTTTCCTTTTCCTCATTATTTACTTTCATTATAAACTCAGAAATATTATTTTTTAACCATTTCCTAAAAGCTACATAGGGCAATATGATAAAATTATTGTTTAGAATTTATATAACACAAAGAATGTGTTCTGGATATAATATCAAATGCAATTTCTTCCAGCTCATAGCCCAGATACTCTCTCTGAATGTTTTATTTGGGCAAGAATGATCCTCAGTTAAAAACTTTGTGGGGGGTCTTTTTCTTGTCTGCAGTCATTGGGCTCTTTACATATCTTCCATGTTGTGGCAATGATATTGACAACAGTCAACACAGTTTGTTGTTGGTGAGGGGAGAGTGAAGAGAATGCCAAATTCTGAACTCATGCTTTTTCTCTCAATCCAGGGAGAGGAGGGGAGAATGTGAGAGAAGGCTGGATGATGAAATGTGCCCTTTCTTAAAATCTAGTTTTATGAAACCTTGTGGAAAAAAAAAAAACTATGCTAAATTTGGTAGACAGCCATGTGCACACAATATTTTAATAAACCATCAACCATCTCCAAAGAAAAAAGCATTGTTTCTCCATTCACTGTATACATCACAGGTGAAATATGACTTCTTAATTAAGATGTGTACTTTCCATTTCATAGCTCATAAGAAAGGAAATTTGGACCATGTTTGAAATTATCATTCAATTTTACTCCATTTGCCCTTGATGGTTGTTCAATGAAAGGAGGGAAGGTTATAGATATAAGAAAAAAAAAAAGATTTTAGAGAGAACTAGAAAATGACAATGATGGCTACTTATATTTTGGTCAATATTGTCCTTGTAAAAACAGACATGACCTAGAATTTATAAAATCTATTGACAAAGAATCCTTTTCACTTTGTCACTATTTGCATTTATTTGTACCTGTTTTTTTTTAAATAATATTCTTTCTATATACTCCAGTCTGGCTCAGGAAGTTTATTCTTTAGGTATCCTTAGCTACATTATTAACTTGAACAATGGGAATTTCCAAGTAGATTTGTTTTCTTAATTATGAGTATTTCTTATTTAAGACTTTTGAAAATAATGCTTATAATTTTGAAGGAAAATAGTATGGTTTGTATGACATTAGGACCCATAAATTTATTTTTGCTTCTAGAGTTATTGAGTTTAAATGTCTTGATTTGAAGAGTTTTTCTTAGTCATTACTAAACTTATGTTTTTTTTTAACTTTATTTTGATCATTCCTTCTTAGCTCAAGCAAATTTAACATAAGAAGGAAAGCAGGCTAGATAACATTTGAAAAATTACAAAGTTGGTTCTAAGGACTGTCAACTTTATTCTGAAATATATACCTCTTTTTTTTTCATAATATCTGATGATGATGTAAAACTACAAGTCTATGGAGAATTGAAATTGAAGATTCCTCCATAGGACAATAGAGACATTGATGGTGGGCATGAGCAGGCTACAATGAATTATAAATAAGGAGCAACACAGGAGAAATTATACACACACACACACACACACACACACACACACACACACACATATGTCATTGAAGAAATGAATGACGGGAAAAGATGGTCATTTACATAGGAAAAGGAAAGAATGATCAATGGGCAAATGGCGTGATCTATTGGTGTTCATGCAATAAAAAAAGAACTAGATGAAAAGTATTAGTAGGTTGGAGGAAAATGGGAAGACTCACACCATGCATATATATGGATATGTTGCATTTTGTATAATTGTGTTATTGGATGGAATATTCACATTCATAAGATCTCAGATGCATTGGCGCTTTGAATTAAGATTAAGGTAAATTAATAATTTATCTAAGGGAAATTGCAGCCCATTGTCTACTAGAGTGGATTTGACTGATGTGGCTGTCTACATAGGTTTTCCTCCTTCTTCTACTGCTCTATATATGCCATCAAAAGCTGAATTAATTATCTAAGAAAGAAACTGCTTTCCCAAATATTCTTAAACCTTTATAGTATCATAAATTTTAAAAAGTCAATTGATAGATTTTATTTTCAAAGATTGCTCCGATCAATTGCCCAGATTAAACTTTTTTCTGAAAAATGTTCTATCAAACATTCAAACCTGATCTATTCTCAAGAGAATTTAAGAAGCTATACACTTTTTTGGCTAATAATGCCCAATTAATAATGAATAATTTAATTTATTCTCTCCTGAAATCCTTGTTATGCTATTATTTTTAGTATAATAAACTTGTTTCCCCTTAAATTCTTTTAAGATCTGTTTTAATTTCATTACTTAAGACTGACATATTTGAATGTTTTATAGATTATATGGTGCCTCTTTACTTTTCCTTTCATGATTAAGACTATTTCGTAAATTCAAAAAGAGAAGAAAAAAAAGCATGCTTTTGTTGAATAAGAAATGGTTCACATGGTCAGACACTTTGGTCAAATTTTCTTCAGGCTCCTAAAATATTGCTGAGTGTTCTTTTGCATTCATTAAGCATTTGTACAAAATCCATTCAGTGTCATGCTGTTCCCTGCCACAGTCAAATTGGTCTATTAGAGATTCACAAATGAATGATAGAAGTTCCTTTTACTATTCACTCAGTCCATTCCTCATGCCTACAATGCACTTCATTTCCATTTTCTGTCTATATCTCAAACTCAATATAATCAAATCAGAATTCTACTTTCCTCAATATTAAACTTCTATTTCTATCAAGGATACCAGAATTATCTTAGTCCCCAAACATGCCAATCTCAAAGTCTTCCTTAAACTCTTTAGTTTCCCTCATGAAATCAATTTAGCCAATTGCCAAGTCTTACCAATTTTACCTTCTTATTATCTTATACCTATTCTTTTCCACCTATTTACGTGGCTCACATTCTAGTTTGTATCATCACTATTCTTAGCCTAAACTATTCTGATAGATTTCTAATTAATTCCCTCCTGTTCCCCCCACCTTTTTGTATTTTCAGCATTATAATAGTATATATCACATAACAAATGTTTAATAAGTGCTTATTAATGGATATCCCAAATGATATAAACTTTGAATGAAAGACTACCATCAATGACTTCTTTTAAAAAAACAAAGGCATTACTCTGAGAGTTTTTTTTTTTTTTTAAAGAATGATTGCATCTGTTTAGAACTCCACTAACATTAAAGAGTATCTGTATTCATTTGATTCTTTTCAGGATACACTATTTGTTTGTTTGTTTATTTTTTAAATCACTTTTTCTAGGTTGATAGGTGATCCCTCTTCTTTCTATCCTCCCAACAACAATTTCATTTGATCTCATGGTTTCATATATGATTTCCATTTAAATGACTCCTAGATTGATATCTCTGCCCCAACCACTGTTCTGAGCTTTGCCTCCACATTTCCAGCTTCCTTTAAGTCATCTCTACCTTAGATGCCCCACTAGAACATAAGAATCGAATATTTTTTCAAACCCATTTTATTATATTTTACCCTTATTCTGCTCCTCTTTACAGTTCTGTAATACTGACATTCATCTAATTTCCCATGTAAACATGTTAGCTTCAGTCTTTCTTTTTCTCTTATCTTTCATATCCAATATATTGCCCAATTTAAGTTCTGCAGCATCTTTTAAATCCACTATTTCTCTGTTGCTAAGTTTACTATCTTATTACTCTTGCTAACCCTCAACTTGACAGAATAGATTTTTAATGGGCCATCCTGCATATACTCCCTACCATTTCAATTCCATCCTTCATAATATTAAAAGAATAAAATTTCCTCTGCATAGATCTGGTCACATCATTCTTTTGCTCAAAACTATTCAATGGCTACAAATCAGTAATGTAGATTTCAAACTTATTTGTCAAGCATTCAAGGTCTTCCACAGTTTAACACAATCCTAGATTTCCAGACTTACTTCATTATTGTCTCCTCCTTACATCCTATGCTTCCACTAAACTCATCTATATTTCTCCCCTGTGAATGTTGTGTGTCTTCATTTCATGTCTTTTTATTGTTGCTCCCTATGCCTAGAATTAGTCTTTCTCCTTTTTTGTTGTATTCCTGACCTTTCTTTAAATCCCTACACTGATATTATCAAAAATTTGAAGTTTTCCCAATTTTCCCTTAATAAAAGATGACTTTCTTTCTTAGACCTCACAAAGCAATTTGTTTTATTTCTGAAGTATGTCATGTATTATGACTCTCTATGTCTTAGTCTTGTACTAGACTATGAACTTCATGAGTAAGAAAGCAGCTCATCTGAATTTTCATCTTCCCTAATATAGTGTTCCTTAGACAGAAGTAAATTGATATATTGTTGCTGCATCTTAAATATGTCCAGAGAAGGGTGCCATTAATGTGGTTGCGATTAGTGTGTGTTTTCTAGAGGAAGTAGAGCCTGAGCTGAGCTCTGAAAAATGTGCAGGCTTTGAGGAAGAAAAAGAAAATGTCAGGCACTTTAGGTGACTGCAAATACTTAAATCGTGTGTGTGTGTGTGTGTGTGTGTGTGTGTGTGTGTGTGTGTGTGTGTAGAGGGGAGGATATGAGCTTCATGCTCAAAGTACTCTAAATAAATAATCTTAATCAGGAGTGTTGAGTCATGTTGAAAAATAATCAGATAAAATAGTTGGAAAGATAGTTGAATACAACTTCAGAAGGCTTATGAACATATGATTTGTCTTCTTATAAAGGCTTTACAGACTCTTCACAGACAGAGCATTCATATGTCTTGTCATTAAAAGTCATAAGTAAATATTCTCTAAGGGAATAGGGCAAAACTCAGCAGCCGCCTGACCAGATGGAAAATTTGGAGATATTTCCAAAGTTTAAGTTGCACTAGGAAAATCAGTCTAGAAGGACAGGTGCCATTGCTGGAAGAGATACTTTCTAGCAGCCTGGCATCTGGATATTGTGATGGCCCTTGGGTATGAAGATGTGTGGTTGTTATAATATAATAAATAATGTAAGAAATGGCCCCGGTTCTAACCCCATCAGTGTCATCTGTCCTTCTGTGCTCATTTCAGCAATAAAATTAACTACAATAATTATGTGTCAATTATATTTAGATACAAAGTTAATAAATATTGTTTGAGATCATTTATAGCCATGTCTCTGCTCTAATGTTGATGTCAACTTGTAAACCAGAATGATGACAGTCTAATTTTTGATTGACAATCATTGATTCAGGTATTTGTGGAAATATTCAAGCTAAACTTGCATCAATTTTTTTTTTTGGCACAACTATCTGGCATGATAAATATAATGAAAACAATTTAAACATAGGATAGAAAAGACTTAAAAGTATGAAGTTACAGTACATGGTAGTTCCTTTTTATATAATTCTTATATACTCAATAGTTTAAATCATGCTTGATTAAATGACCATGGTACTAACAAACTGATTACAACTTCAAAAGATTAAAAAAAATTGAAATAAAATTTAAAACTCAAATATTAATTGATTTTTAATGAAAAAGAACTCATAAAAACCTATAACCTCTCCCTAATGAATATTGCTGCTAAAATCTTAAATACAATATTAGCAAAAAGATTTCAGAAAATCATTCCCAGGATAATACACTATAACCAAGTAGATTTTATACCAGGAATGCAGGGCTGGTTCAATATTAGGAAAACTATTAGAATAATTGACTATATCAATAACCAAATTAACAAAAACTATATGATCATCTCAGTAGATGCAGAAAAAGCACTTGATAAAATCCATCATCCATTCCTAAAAACACTTGAGAGTATAGGAATAAATGGACTTTTCCTTAAAATAGTCAGGAATGTATATTTAAACCATCAGTAAGCATCATATGTAATAGGGATAAACTGTAATAGGGATAAATTCTAGTAAGATTAGGAGTGAAACAAAGTTGTCCACTATCACCATTATTATTTAATATTGTATTAGAAATGCTAGCCCTGGCAATAAAAGTTGAGAAAGAAATTAAAGGAATTAGAGTAGGCAATGAGGAAACCAAACTATCACTTTTTCTAGATGATATGATGGCATACTTAGAGTACCCCAGAGATTTTACTAAAAAGCTATTAGAAATAATTCACAACTTTAGCAAAGTTGCAGAATACAAAATAAATCTACATAAATCATCAGCATTTTTATACATCACCAAAAATATCCAACAGCAAGAGATACAAAGAGAAATTCCATTCAAAATAATTGTCAATAGCATAAAATATTTGGGAATCTATCTACCAAAGGAAAGTCAGGAATTATATGAGCAAAATTGCAAAACATTTTCCATACAAATAAAGTCAGATTTAAATAATTGGAAAAATATTAAGTGCTCTTGGATAGGCTGAGAGAATATAATAAAGAACAATACTCCCTAAACTAATCTATTTAAGTGCTATACCAATCAGACTCCCAAAAAACTATTTTAATGACCTCGAAAAAATAACAACAAAATTCATATGGAAAAACAAAAGGTCAAGAATTTCAAGGGAATTAATGGGGAAAAAAAATGAAGGTGGCCTAGCTGTACCTGATCTAAAACTATATTATAAAGCAGCAATACCATTTGGTATTGGCTAAGAAATAGATTAGTTGATCAATGGAATAGGTTAGATTCACAGGACAAAAGAGTCAATAATTATATCAATCTAGTGTTTGAAAAACCCAAAAGTCCCAACTTTTGGGATAAGAATTCACTAATTGACAAAAACTGCTGGGAAAACTGGAAATTTGTATGGCAGAAATTAGGCATGTACCCACATTTAACACTATACACTAAGATAAGATCAAAATGAGTCCCTGAATTAGGCATAAAGAATGAGATTATAAATAAATTAGAGGAACATAGGATAATTTAACTCTCAGACTTGTGGAGGAGGAAGGAATTTGTGTCCAAAGAAGAACTAGAGTTCATAATTGATCACAAAATAGAAAATTTTGATTACATCAAATTAAAAAGTTTTTGCACAAACAAAACTAATGCAAAGAAGATTAGAAGGGAAGCAACAAACTGGGAAAACATTTTTACAGTTAAAGGTTCTGATAAAGGCCTCATTTCCAAAATATATAGAGAATTGACTCTAATTTATAAGTAATCAAGCCATTCTCCAGTTGATAAATGGTCAAAGGATATGAAAGACAATTTTCAGATAATGAAATTGAAATTATTTCCACTCATATGAGTGTTCCAAATCACTATTGATCAGAGAAATGCAAATTAAGACAACTCTGAAATACCACTACACACCTATCAGATTGGCTAAGATGACAGGAAAAAATAATGATGAATGTTTAAGGGGATGCAGGAAAACTGGGACACTGATGCATTGTTGGTGAAGTTGTGAATACATCCAGCCATTCTGGAGAGCAATCTGGAATCGTGCCCAAAAAGTTATCAAACTCTACCCTTTGATTCAGCAGTGTTACTACTGGGCTTATATTCCAAAGAAATACTAAAGAAGGGAAAGGGACCTGTATGTGTCAAAATGTTTGTGGCAGCCCTTTTTGTAGTGGCTAGAAACTGGAAAATGAATAGATGCCCATGAATTTGAGAATGGTTGGGTAAATTGTGGTATATGAATGTTATGGAATATTATTGTTCTATAAGAAATGACCAGCAGGAGGAATACAGAGAGGCTTGGAGAGACTTACATGAACTGATGCTAAGTGAAATAAGCAGAACCAGGAGATCATTATACACTTCAACAACAATACTGTATCAGGATGTATTCTGATGGAAGTAAATATCTTCGACAAAGCAAAAATCTAATTCAGTTCCAATTGATCAATGATGGACAGAATCAACTACATCCAAAGAAGGAATACTGGGATATGAGTGTGAAGTGTTTGTATTTTTGTTTTTCTTTGCAGGTTATTTTTACCTTCTGAATCAAATTCTTCTTGTGCAACAAGAGAACTGTATGGTTCTGCACACATATATTGTATCGAGGATATACTATAACATATTTAACATGTATAAGACTGCCTGCCATTTAGGGGAGGAGGTGGAAGGAGGGAAGGGAAAAGACAGAACAAAAGTGAGTGCAAGAGATAATGTTGTAAAAAATTACCCATGCATATGTTCTGATAATAAAAAGTTATTTTAAAAAATGAACTGGCAAAGAAAGAACCTTATTATCAAAACATATTACAGGAACAGGGAAGAAAAGTGTTCATCTTCAGATGGTGAGGAGAGTAAAAAAAAGCTTCTAGCCCAAAGAGTAACATGAAATGACTGCCTGCACAGAGAGAATTTATTTTAAAAACTCAAGAAATAATTCAAAAATCAAATGAGGGCTATTAAGGGAAAACTAAATAAAAATTTAAAACCGTTCAAGAAAAACAAGAAGTTAATCAATTTAAAAAGGAGGTTCAGAGTCTCAAAGATGAAAATAATTATTTAAAAATTAGAATTGGGCAAGGGGAACCCCATGAATCTATGAGAAACCAAGAAATAGCAGAACAGATTATTAAGATTGAGAAAATAGAATAGAATATGAAACATCTCATAAGGAAAACAATAAATCTGGAGAACAGATCAGGAAGAAAAAAATATAAGAATAATTGGACTGCTAGAAAGTTGTGACCAAAAAGAGAACCATGACACAATAATGAAGGAAATAATCTTAGAAAATTGTCCTGGAATGATAGAACATAAGGGGAAAGTAGAACTAGAAAAAAATCCACTGATTACCACCCAGAGATCCTTTGTGGAAAACATATAGAAATAGTATTGTCAAATTTCAAAACCCCCATATCAAAGAGACAATTTTGCAAGAAACAAGAAAAAAGCAATTCAGATATGCTGGAGCCATAATTAAAATTGTACAAGACTTAGCAACTACAATAAAAGATTACAGGTTTTGGAATTATATCTATATTCAAGCATAAGAATTAGGAGTATGTAAAGAGCGGAAAGAGACATATATGTGCCAAAATGTTTGTGGCAGCTCTTTTTGTTGTAGCTAGAAACTGGAGGATGAATGGATGTCCATCAGTTGGAGAATGGTTGGGTAAATTGTGGTATATGAAGGTTATGGAATATTATTGCTCGGTAAGAAATGACCAGCAGGAGGAATATAGAGAGGCCTGGAGAGACTTAAATCAACTGATGCTGAGTGAAATGAGCAGAACCAGAAGATCACTGTACACTTCAACAACAATGCTGTATGAGGATGTATTCTGATGGAAGTGGAAATCTTCAACATAAAGAAGATCCAACTCACTTCCAGTTGATCAATGATGGACAGAGGTAGCTGCACCCAGAGAAGAAACACTGGGAGGGGAATGAAAATTGTTAGCACTAATATCTGTCTGCCCAGGTTGCATGTACCTTCGGATTCTAATGTTTATTGTGCAACAAGAAAGTGATATTCGCACACATGTATTGTACCTAGACTATATTGTAACACATGTAAAATGTATGGTATTGCCTGTCGTCGGGGGGAGGGAATAGAGGGAGGGGGGGTAAATTGGAAAAATGAATACAAGGGATAATATTATAAAATATATATATATATATAATAAAAAAAAAAAAAAGAATTAGGAGTATGGTCAAAATTATCATAGCCAGCAAAATTATCTATAATTTTCAATAAGAAAAAATGGACATTCAACAAACTGGCAGATTTTCAGGATTTTCTTTCAATCAAGCCTAAACTTAACAAAAAATTTAACATATAAGAGCCAATATCAAAGAACAATTTTAAGGAACTCAACATGGACAAACTGCTTAAGCATGAACAAATTGTTTATGTTTTTCTTTTAATGTGAGAAATATATACTTTATATTTAAGATTTATATCAACAATAGGGTAAGTTCAAGAGAAAGATTGGAAAAATAAAGGTAAAAATTGTAATCATATTATACAAATGAGGTGCAGAAGAATAATAGACACAGAGGCATTAAGGGGGGGAGGAGGGCTTGAAGTTCTGAAAATCTACTCACATCAAGAATGTATTCAATAGGAAACACTATATATACCATGAAGGGTATAATACCCTCCAAAATCTGTAAAGGTATAAGGGGAGAGGATTAGGTCAATGGAGAAGCAAAGAGTGAGGAAAGAAGACAAGCAAGGGATCCCTTGGCTGGGGGGAAGTTATATAATAATAAGCCAAGTTATGGAGTAGAATTTAATGAAAAAATCAACAAGGATAGGAAAGACATGTATATGTGAGTGAATTTATGTAGATATATATCTACATATGTATACATAAACACATCTTTTGTATGTGAATGAGTTTCTTATGTATATATCTACATATGTATACATAAATACATCTTTTCTTAACTGTGGCTTGCTTGAGGGTGGGGGGGAATGAAAAGGAAATATGTATGTGTCTATGTGTGTGTATATAGACATATATATGTCTTCATATATATGTAAATATATTCTTTCTTAACTATAGACTGCTTGTGGGGAGAATGAAAGGGTAAAGAAGAATAAAGTAAATAAAATGAGCAGCAGAGAACAAAAGGACAATTTACAAGGAAGTAAAGAAATTACTTATTATATTCTTTCTTTCTCCCTTCCTTCTTTCCTTGCTTCCTTCCTTCCTTCTTTCCCTCCTTCCTTCCTTTCTTCTCTGTGTACATATATATAATGTATATATAAATATATATGTGTGAAAGAGGAGATAATTTTTCTGATCCTACATCTTTGAAATGTGATTTTTTTTTGTCATCAAAATCATAGGTCTTAAAATGCACTTTAAATATCATATACTTTCATATCGGTCTCTGATTAAAATTGTATTCAAATATCTGAGATAAATATAGATACAGAGACAGAAACAGAGACACAGAGACAGACAGAGAGAATTTATCATGAAAAATATTAATGACGAAGTACGAAGTACAAAATATAAGGTTAAGTCCTATGGGCTAGGTTAGTCAGAAATGCTTCATAGAGGAAATTGGATTTGTTGAATCTTGAAAGGGATGAGTAGGATATGATTAGAGGAAGAAAAGATATTTTGAAAAGCAAAAATTATATGAATAAAGGCATGGATTTATAAATTATTAAAAAGTGGGAATGTCAGGAAGACTGGAATGCCTGATCTATTCCTTTGTATTAAGTTTTTTCTCAATTGAATTCCATCCTTTTCTCAACTAATTCCTCTGTTTCCATTCTTTGATGGAATTGTGATTTCATCCATGTTGTTTCTTTCTCCAATAATAAGACTAGAACACATCCATTTAAGCCTGTCCTGTGCAACTCTTGTCCATTAATTTGCCATTGGGATTTCACCCAATGGTAGTGCTGGGGATCTTTCTCTAGGTCTCTTGACATTTCATGGATACCAGAAGAAGTTCATGACTCACATAAAGGTGATTTTTTTGCTTTTGCTACTTGTTCCTCTTTTTTTCTGATCCAACATCTTTCAGAGTGATTTTTTTATATCATCAAAATCATAGAATTTAAAATTAACTTTAAAATTTTTTAATTTGATTCTTATTAAAATGGTATTCAAAGCATTCTAGAAGTATAACAAAATTATACTTTTTTTAAAATGTCCAAGGAAATATATTTCTGCTGACTGTCCTTTATGGTTCAGTTAAAGTTCTATCTTGTTTACTTGTTTCCCTGATCATACCTTGCTCACAATGAGAACTTTCTCTAAGTAGGAATCTGTAGCTTTTGCTTTCAGGACCACTCTTTTGATACTTAGTATATGTTATTATAATCACACATATTTTTGTGTGTTTATGTCTTTCTTTCTCAACTATAGTATAAATTCCCTGAGGTAATCAGTGTGTTTTTATACTTTGTTGTATTTCCCAAGGAATAAGCTTATATATAATAAGGTTCTAGTAAATATTCATTGATTAATCTTAGTATTAGATTCCAAAATTGAAAAATGTTTATAGTCAGGAAGTTCTTCTTAATTCCCACCCCAAATCTCCCTGCAGTATTGTAAGGTGATAAATTTTTCTTCCCTTAAACTATTCAAAACAAATCTTCACCTTTACTTGCATAGCATATATTAATATGTGATGGTTGATTTTTATTGAGCTTTCTTATTTGCTTTTCCATTTCCATATTCTCTTTTTATTCTCACTGGTGTTTCTCTTCTTTTTATTTAATTTTTCTGCTAACCTTCTAATGCAAATTAAACCCATATAAACCTATATTTTAAATCTCTCATTGAGAAGAAGGAAGATAAATCTACTTTGTTTCCTTCTTTTTTAAAATTCATTGAGGGGGCTCCAAGGCATCCTGAGTACACTAAAGTTTTGGGGTAGAAAATAAGACTGAAGAATGGAGTTAAATAACAGGAAGAAACAACTAGTTGAAACATTTTCAGACCATTAATCATAGAAAATAAGTTCCATATTCCTAAAAAAAAACTCATACAAAGGTGTGAAAAAATTATCTTTGAAGTGCAAGTGAAGAGAAAATCAGACATTCTACAACTACTCTCACCTTGTTCTCCATAGTGATCATAGAAACAAAGATCTTTTTAAGTAAAATTAACAGAAGATTCCTCTTGAGAAGATAGTAGGAATTTGAAAAGTGAACACTTTTAATGCAGAGTATTTGGGATGGATAATATTGGTCACTTTATAGGATTTTCAGTTAACATTAAATTAAAATATAAAGAGTCTTAATCATTCATTAAATATTTATGTTCCCTTCTTGAAAGCCTCTCAGTGTGGAAGAAAGGGAAAAAAGGGAGAGAAGAAAAGGAGAATCAGAGAAAGTATCATTTGAAGAGAAGAAATGCTTCTTTGGGGTTCTAAAAATTAGACATTAGTATAATCAGAAAAAGGAACCAATCTTTTGCCTTCGTGTCCTTTATTTCAGTTTGATGAGGTTTAGTTTTTTGGGTTCCTTTTAGTAGGGAACCAAATGATAAGGTCTAGATTTAGGGAATCAAAATGAGATTAGGGTTTCTGGTTGTCAGAGAGTTAAATGATAAGGTCTAGTGGCAGGTTTGGGGTTCAGGGAACCAAATGGAGAGGTTTGACTTCCCCTATACCCTCTTGGGAGTCGGCACAAGGGTAGGAAGTTTTAGGGAACTCCCTTCTGCTGGTGCAGAGATCCTCTGTAAAGAAATTTACAGACCTGAAACCTAGATTGATATAAAGAAGTTTTTTTTTATTATTATAGGGATTGGGAAGTAAGATTAGAAATCCTGAAAGAGAGGCATAAAGTCTGTTTAGGGAAATAGGTGAGGATAAAGAGAGGGTGGCACTTGAAAAAAATATTATCCAGTGGGCAGAGGCTCCTTGGCATAGCCTGGCATGTTTAGAACCTCTGCAAAGAGAGGATTTTAGATTGGCTATTTTATAATAAAAGCTTTGGCTGCAAGCTAAAGGAGGCTAGTGGGTGGAGTTCTACAAGCTGGGTTTCAGCTTGGGCTGGAATTTTAAAAGAATTCATTGAGTTTCTGGACTGAACCAACCCCACCTAGATAACAGAATAAAACTTTCTTGTTTGCTTTCCCTTGGGCAGGGTCCCTCACTGAGGCAGAGTTGAAGGAGATTTTCTCCTTCAAGGATTTTTAGAGTTTAGGATCCTTCAAGTTGAGTTTGTATAGATTTGACATATCCTTTAGTATCATTTTTAATTTGAGAAAGAATCAAAAGAGGGTCCCAATTTTAACTAATCTTTTGGTAGAGATTATGTTTTATAGATTAACATATTTATGAACAGGCAATTCTCAGATGAAGAAACTGAAACTATTTCTAGTCATATGAAAAGATGTTCCAAGTCATTATTAATCAGAGAAATGTGAATTAAGAAAACTCTGAGATACCACTACACACCTGTCAGATTGGCTAGATGACAGGGAAAGATAATGCACAATGTTGGAGGGGATGTGGGAAAACAGGGACACTGATACATTGTTGGTGGAGTTGTGAATACATCCAGCCATTCTGGAGAGCAATTTGGATCTATGCCCAAAAAGTTACCAAAACGTGCATACCCTTTGACCCAGCAGTGTTACTACTGGGCTTATATCCTAAAGAGATTTTAAAGAAGGGAAAGGGTCCTGTATATGCAAGAATGTTTGTGGCAGCCCTCTTTGTAGTGGCCAGAAACTGGAAACTGAGTGAATGCCCATCAGTTGGAGAATGGCTGAATAAACTGTGGTATATGAATATTATGGAATATTATTGTTTTATAAGAAATGACCAACAGGATGATTTCAGAAAGGCCTGGAGAGACTTACATGAACTGATGCTGAGTGAAATGAGCAGGACCAGGAGATCATTATATACTTCAACAGCAATACTATTATGATGATCAATTCTGATGGCTATGGACATCTTCAACAATGAGATGAACTAAATCAGTTTCAATAGAGCAGTAATAAATTGAACCAGCTACACCCAGCGAAAGAACTCTGGGAGATGACTGTGAACCACTATATAGAATTCCCAATCCCTCTATTTTTGTCCGCCTGCATTTTTGATTTCCTTCACAGGCTAATTGTACACTATTTCAAAGTCTGACTCTTTTTGTACAGCAAAATAATTGTTTGTATATGTATACATATATTGTATTTGATTTATACTTTAACATATTTAACATGTATTGATCAACCTATATCATCTGAGGGAGGGGATTGGGGAAGGAAAGGGAAAAATTGGAACAAAAGGTTTGGCAATTGTCAATGCTGTAAAATTACCAATGCATATGTCTGGTAAATAAAGGGCAATAAAAATATTAACATATTAAGATAATAGTCTTTAAATATTAAAACAAAAACTATTTGCTTTTACAATACATTTCTTTTTGTAACACATCTGAAAATGTAGTATATTTTTAATATGAAGCTAGTCTATGAAATGGTCATTTTAAGTGAGCTTTTCAAAAGTCTATGCCCAATTAAATTTCAATGCATTTTTCTTGCAACCAGGAATATTCTCCTCCAAAATCAAATTTGCAATTGATGTTTTCTATTCTTTGTTGTTTTCTTTTATAGAAAGGCAGAGCTTACAATTTTAATAGATATTCTTGAGTCCCATGTAAATACTGCATATCTCAGATATGCATGAGGATTCTTGCATTTGTATATCTAATAGTAATTAATAGGGTATTTTGGATGGCTTTATATTTGCAATTTGTATTTTGGTTTGCAAGCTATGCTAGTTTTTGAAAGTTCTCTTAACATTTGCTTTTGTTTAAATGGATTACTTAAGAATTAAAAGATTATAGTATACTATGGCAAAGATAGAGTTTTCTTGGAAACTAAAACCAAAGAAATAAGAAATTGGAACTTACTTTGAAATCTACCCTGTAGGCAGCTTAGACATGGGAATAATAGAATAAAATAGAGGTCAGTCCCAGGAAGTTGAAATAAGAATAAAATCAATTAAATTTACTGATAAAATGATGGTTGTGCATGTTACCATATGATTCCTATAGGAAAAGAATTAGCTTTAGATTTTTATGCATTTTCAATGATTTTGCAATTCAATTTTTAAAAGAATCTTTCTGTCTTTTGTTTTAATATTAGTTTTCTTTCACCCTTTGAGCTATCCATTGTGTCTAAGAAAAGCAATTAAGTTGAAAAAAACAACAACACTGTGAATACATCTGATGTTATATGTAATGTTTTCTTTTCCAAGGAGTTTACACTTGCCTCCATGAAGCTATCCTTTAGGTCCTTGTGTTGGAATTTACCATCTCAATAGGAAGTTTTAAAGGAAAGTTTTCAAGGCCTCATTTTTTTAAGTGAAATATCTTAGGATAGAATTTCTGTTTATGGATACTGATGCTAGCTTTGGGAGTAATTTTCCACTGGGGGTTATTTTGCTGGTCCATTTAAAAAAAAAAAAGTGCCTAAGACTTGAAGTATTTAAATATCTATAGCATAGTTAATCAGCTCATAACCATTTCAAAAGACAATAAATAGTATAATTCTCTAAAACTTAATGATAACTCAGAAAATACACAGATATGAAATAACTTTTAACATAAAAAATTCTGCCCTTTACTTCTGTCTTTTCTTTTTTTTCCTGCTAAAGAAATATGCACTGCTATGTTTTCCTGTACTACTAAGGTTGTCTCTTATTTTTGTGGAAAGGAGTTCTTCCTCCTCTTCCGTCTCTACTTCCTTCTTCTACTCCTTGACCCCCTCCTACTTTCCATCCCATATATTCTGTTCCTTTCTAATTTCTTCCTCAGTCTCTTACTGTATTTCTTTTCCTTTCATTAATGATACTATGCTCCTATTCTTCTGACAAAATGGTCATAATATAAAACTATGTTAGTATTATGTTCTACATATTTCTAGGGAAAATAAAGTTGTTTTTCTCTAAATAGCCTTTATTTCTCACCTCCAGTTTGTGTCTTGATAGAAGGAAAAAACCCACCATTGATTTAGTCCAATCTTAAAAGTGAAATTCTGTGGTTGGAGTTTGGAAGCTATATCCTAGCTTCATTTTTACCAGAGTACCTGGTTCCATCCTTGAATTTCTCTGCTAATCCTCAAGAATCAAATTTGGAAGCTATACTAGGTAATCACTAAGGTCTCTCTTAGTTTTAAGTTATATAATTCTAATTTGGAAAAATACTGTTTTAAAAAAGGAAAAGCATGCTTTTAAAGCAAGTTAAGTCACCTCATATGTGACAGATGATTTGTTTTGGTTAAATATTCATTATAATTTCTAAAATAATGCTACTATTTCTTTTTGCCACAAGTTTGTATCTGTACATTAGGGTTCTCATTAATGTGAAGAGTTAAGAATAAGATACTCTTACAGTTATCAATTGTTTCACATCATTAATATGACCAAATCATTATCTCCAAATTAGAGACAGGATTTTGGAGAATCAACACCTGTTTTTAATTTTGACCAATTTATCCCTGGAATTGTTCCAGTTCATTTTCATGTTCTCATTTTTAGTAATCATCTTCTAATGAAAAGTTTCATCTGGTAAGAATAATTTCCGAATACTCTTCTGCTGTCACATACCTATCTTGTGTAAAATATTAGGAAAGTTATTCTGATTGTAATGAAATGTGATGTCTAAAAAAATAAAACCTCTAGAATTGCTTAATTGAAGGAAAAAAGTTTGATTGGTTAAAAGCTTACTTTAACAACACATTAACTTGTATTCTCAGAGGAATGTGCAGAGAGAAAAAATTGGTATGTATTTACATTACAGTATTAAAAGTTTCTGGCTAATTATATTTCAACAGAGAACAGGGAAAAATATCACATCATGAATTACCAAGAATGTTACCAATAGTAACAAAAAAGAGAATGAAATAATATGAATCTTTAAAGTTTAAGATTTCATAAATCATAATTTATTTTAATAATTTTATAGCACATTTTTCTAAATCTATCCAAATAAACTATAAATCATTTGTTAAAATCTCCTTCCTGACATGAAGATCATAAATATAAATTGATTTACCCCTCAAAACTACTTTTTGACTCATCTTCCCCTCATCCAGTTGATCCTAGAGAATATTAGAGTGAGTCACCCTTCTATTAGGTGGCTATCAAATCAAATACTTAGGCTCTCAATATATCACCATAGGTATATTTTTATACACTTCAAACTACAACCTTTGAATCTCCCTACATAACTTCATACAAACTTTCAAAATATTGTAATATCCAGTTATAGCAATATTTTGGGAAATCCGTCAACAACAGTGACAAAGTCCATACATCCTAGTTGCTTATCAAGGTGGCCAGTTTCATTGCTTCCTCTCCTACAATTCCATTACTGGTTTCTTCTCAGTGATAACAGGATTAAATGAGATAATATTTATAAAACACTTAGTAAGGGAGCTGGTGTAAAATAAGTGCTTAATGAATGCTTATTCCCTTTTCTTCTCTCTTTCAAGTACTCCATGTGAAAGATTTACTCAGACATAAATGCCCAAGTGCTTCTTTTCTAGCAATGGCACCCCTCTTTATCATCACCTTTCCATGATCCATCCTCCCCCTTGGCAGTTGGAGTAATGGAAATTGCTCCAGAGTCTCTCTGAGAAACTGTTTCCTGAATTCACCATTAGGTGAGGGAAGTGAAGGTGGTCTCTAGTACTAAAGCAAGAATTTTTACATTTTGACTTCTGCTTTTTCTTTCTGTGGTTCAAAAAAGTGTACAAAACTGAAAAAAACTTAGGCAAAGAAAAATGAACCTAATGCTGAACAAAGAGGCAGCAGTCTAGATCCATCTTCTCTGCGTTCATTGTTCAAAATATTCTATAGCACTTCACAAAAAATTTTATAGACCATTTTCTGAAAGTTTTCTTAGGTATAAATTTAATTCTTTTCTTTAAAAGTACATTTTTAACATAACAAAGTAGGAAATTAAATCCAGCCTAATGTTTCAGAAAATGGGAAATCCCATGAATTATGTATGTACATCACGTGTTTTGAGAATTTTATATTTTATTCTCCAGACTTATTCCCTTACAAAATGAATTTAGTACAAAATATATTTCTTTTGTATGGTGTATATATGTGTATATGTACATATGTGTGTGTGTGTGTTTTAGGTAAAAATTCTTGAGACTGGTCAGTGATTAAGCAAAGATACTTCATACTTTAATGCGGATTCCAAATGCTGTACAGAAGCTCCTGAAAAAGATCCCCAAATGAGAACTCTTAGGAATTATAGCCAAATTCTGGAGCTCTCAGGTTAAGGAGAATCTAGAAGGAAACAATTGAAGTATAGAGGCCACAGTCAGGGTAACACAAGATTTAGCAGCTTTTACATCAAAGGACCAGAGGACTTGGGATATGATATTCCCATAGCATTGCAACAAAGAATCAGACTTTGAAGCAGTGTACAATTAGCCTGTGAAGGAAGTAAAAAATACAGGTGGACAAAAATAGAGGGATTAGGAATTCTATGTAGTGGTTCATAGTCATCTCCTAGAGTTCTTTTGCTGGGTGTAGCTGGTTCAGTTCATTACTACTCTATTGGAATTGATATGGCTCATCTCATTGTTGGAGATGGCCTCGTCCATCAGAATTGATCATCATACAGTATTGTTGTTGAAGTATATAATGATCTCCTGGTCCTGCTCATTTCACTCAGCATCAGTTCATGTAAGTCTCTCCAGGCCTTTCTGAAATCATCCTGTTGGTCATTTCTTACAGAACAATAATATTCCATAATATTCATATACCACAGTTTATTCAGCCATTCTCCAATTGATGGGTATCCACTCAGTTTCCAGTTTCTGTCCACTACAGAGAGGGATGCCACAAACATTCTTGTACATACAGGTCCCTTTCCCTTCTTTAAAATCTCTTTAGGATATAAGCCCACTAGTAGCACTGCTGGGTCAAAGGGTATGCACATTTTGATAACTTTTTGAGCATAGTTCCAAATTGCTCTCCAGAATGGCTGAATGTATTCACAATTCCACCAACAATGTATCAGTGTCCCTGTTTTCCCACATCCCCTCCAACATTGCACATTGTCTTTCCCTGTCATTCTAGCCAATCTGACAGGTATGTAGTGGTATCTCAGAGTTCTCTTAATTCACATTTCTCTGATTAATAATGACTTGGAGCATCTTTTCATATGGCTAGAAATAGTTTCAATTTCTTCATCTGAGAATTGTCTGTTCATATCCTTTGACTATTTATCAATTGGAGAATGGCTTGATTTCTTATAAATTAGAGTTAATTCTCTATATATTTTGGAAATGAGGCCTTTATCAGAACCTTTCACTGTAAAATTGTTGTCCAAGTTTATTGCTTCCCTTCTAATCTCATCTGCATTAGTTTTGTTTGTACAAAAACTCTTCAATTTTATATAATTAAAGTTTTCTACTTTGTGATCAATAGTGATCTCTAATTCTTCTTTGGACATAAATTCATTCCTCTTCCACAGGTCTGAGAGGTAAACTATCCTATGTTCCTTTAATTTATTTATAATCTCATTCTTTATGCCTAGGTTGTGAACCCATTTTGACCTGATTTTGGTGTTCGGTGTTAAGTGTGGGTCAATGCCTAGTTTCTGCCATATTAATTTCCAATTTTCCCAGCAATTTTTTCAAACATTATCAACTGGGAAGAATATTAAATAAATTGATTAATTTTGAAAAGAGAGAGAATTCATCATCTAGGCTCTCTCTTCTTCAGTCCCACTTTATCTTATTTCCCTTATCCTTTTTCCCTTTACATGAATGCTGTTATTATGTTTCTAGTTCTTATTTTATTGATATGGTACAGAAATGTAAATTAATTTAGTTGTCTACTACTAGTACTAATTGTACCACTGTCATTTTTATTATATTGATTTGCTGTACCCTTGGGAAATTAATATTTTTTTCAAATTACTTAGGTTTGTCTTTATATTTTTATAGTTCTTGTGGATATCATAATAGGTAAGCTTGCTGAACATTTTATACATTTTTAAATTTATTTTAAATGGAATTCCATTTTATGTTTCTTGTTTGTGGTTTTAATAGGTGTTATACAGAAACACTGATAATTTCTATGGATTTTTAAATTGAACTCAATTTTGGTAAAGTTCTTATTTGGTGGAGTCTTTATTAACTTGAATCAGCTCCCTAGAATTCTAGTGTACTATCAAAGTGTCTGCAAAAATGTTTTATTTCCTCTTGTACTATATTTATTTACTTATAACATAGGAAAATAATTTTATCACTTGGGGCTACTTTTTTATTTATAAAAGAAAGAGTTGATTAAATTAGATAATATCTTGAAAGTTCTTTCCCACTCTAAATTCCTATGATGTTTTGAGAGACTTATTTAAGTCATCATAAAATAGGAGAAAGAGTACAAAATTTGGAGTCAGGGACTTGTGCTCTAATTTTGATTCATCAGTATGCCCTTGAACAAATAATTTAATCCCTTTGGATCTCAGTTTCTTCTTTTGTAAAATTAATTTAGTGTAGGTAAACTCTTAAGACTCTTTTAATTTTAAATACATAATCCCATTTTTTCCTCTTAAACAACATTTCTACCTCATTTGAAAAGATTCTTTTGGCTTTTTCCCCTTTAGCCTACTACTTCCAGTAGAATATAAGCCTATATAGAACAGAATTTGTTCATTCACTCATTCATTTTTTTTTGTTATTAGTGTGTTTATTTGCTTATGTATTTGTTTTTTTCACCTTCCTGTCTAAATGTTTGATATTCAATCAACCACTGAAAATACACCTGAGGATCCTAATGTGTATAGGACAATCTGACAGGGCTTGATAAAGAAATAGAGAAAAAGATAATATTTTTCTTCTGGATTATATGTAAATATATCTGCATATATCTATATCTCTATCTATTTATCTATGTCTTAGTGCAATTTAAATTTTGAATATCATAATATAATAAATAAAATAATAAAAAGTATATAAATATACATATATATATGTATATATACACATATATTAACATCCTAGAGCAGAAATCTTATTATATAGTGTATAACATCTGGGGAGACAAAATTAATATACTAGGAAAAAAATTAGGATACAAGTATTTTCTTGAAGGCTGCCCCCAGCTATTAGAATCTACTCTATTATTTTCCATCTACTTTTTATGAATTTTGTATGTGCCTATTTACATACATATTGTATTCTCATTTAGAACATGTTATTTCAGTTTAGGGACTATTTTTTTCCCTTGTTTTATATCCCCACTGTTTAGCACAGTGCCTTGCAGAAACTAAATTCTTATCAAATGTTTGTTTATTTCATAGTCAGAGAAGGTAATTTCTCTCTCTTCTGTATTCCTGAGACACTTAGTGTCTATACCATTCAATTGGCACTTAACCCAGAGATAATTATGGGGGTTTTGTTTTTCTGTTTTGTAATTTTTGGTATATGTCTTGTCTCTGTTCTTAAAATTCCTATTGAAGCAGCACAACCACCATATTTTTCTAGCTAAAATTTAGGACACATAGCCTCAAAAAAGAGATTCTTTTTGCAAAATGTTAATGAAAATGTATTTCCCTTTCTTGACGTTATTAAAGCATATTAAAGCTTATTATATTGTATTTAAAGTTGGAAGAATCTTCAGCATTCATCATTTTATATCTAAGGCACAGAGATGGACAACGATACAGAGGTAGAAAGTGATAGTGCTGGGATTTGAACTTGGGCTCTAAGGTCCCCAAAATAAGTTTCTTAGCTCTATACTATGCTGTCACTCACACAGTATCTTTGCTGAGCCTTATATGTAGCAGGCTCTTGATAATATTGAATGATGATGGATGATGAGAAACTAATTTCACAGAGGACATGGGGTTTTAATTGGTCCTTGAAGGATAAACAGAATTTAGATAAATAGAAAGGGTATCTACTCGGTCTGTGGAATAATGAGGGCAAAGTAATAAAGACCAAATTGAGTGAGGGTGTGTGAAGGACAATAGGCAGATTAGCCTGACTAGACTGTACAGTATGTTAATTTTCAAGACATTTTAAAAATTCCACTCAGACTTTAAAAAATAATTCCCTTATAGCTAATTTCTCTCCTTTCAAATTTTTGCAAACTTCCCAAAAAAAACCCTAATAATGCAATAGATAATACTCAAATTATCATTGGAATACTAATGCAAACAAACCTTTGCCCTTTTACATGAGCAAATTCTCCTTCAAAAAGCTCTTCTTTTCCAGGAAAAATTAGAAGAAAAAACCAAAATGGTGAATCTGTTATAATTGCTATTTAGAGATCAAGTGATTGGGTCAATTGTATTCATTTAATCATAATTGTTTCAGCAAAGCTTCATTTTTTTAGTTCTGCTGCAATTTTGTTTAAAGTCTGCTGCTGCCCATGTTTTGGCATCCTTTTAATGCTGTCCATATCTAGAAGCCAAGAGGAAAAAGCTTAGATATAAATGTGTTTCTTACTACACTTTTGGTAAATAAAATCTTTAAATACCTCAAACACTTTTAAAAATATATATGTCAAAATATAACTATATAATAATGATATAATGGTGGCACAGGAACCAAGGGGAGCACAGTATAGGAGAAATCATGGATATTTAAGTTTTAGTAATGACTCAGGGATTATGAGATCTTCAGCAAATCACTCATCCATTTAACTCCAGTTTTCTTATCTGTAAAATAATGGAAATGCCCTGAAATTCTTCTATAAAATTTGTATAATAAATTTATTTAACAGAGTTGTGATAAGAGGAATGACTTCTATCATATGTAAAAGTTGTTTTCTCTATTTTTAAATAAATAATTCTATACATACTAGAGTCCATTTTCCTGTGGTTTATATAAAGTGACATGGCATTAAATCTTTGGTTTCTTTTATAAAAGTGAACAGAATCTAGACAGACACTAAAAACCAGAATGCTTTAAGAAGGAATTGTAGAAGTTAGAACCAGAAAGCAAGTAGTGTATTTTTTTTCAGTGTTATTAGTTTTCAGATAAATTTAAAATAATTAGAAATCTTCAGGGCATTAGCATCATCATTCTAAAAGTCATTTAGAATAATATGATTTTTGTAAATGAAATAATGACAGTGATTGTGATTATGACAATGATAGAGGTAGCATTTATATAGGACTTTTTAAGTACAGCATCTCACTTGATTTTTAAAGCCATCTTATGAAATAGATATTATTATTTTCTCTATTTTTGAGATAAAAACATTGTAGCTAAGAGAGATTAAATGACTTGCTCAGTGTCACAAAGCTAATAAGTGACTGAGGCAGAATTGGAATGCAGGTTTTCCTGACTATAAGTCCAGTACTCTTTATATGATGTTATCACTTAAATAGCTTCAAGACACTGAGTGTGTCTATGAACTTCTCAAAACATACAGTTTCTTTGCTATTTGCCTATTCTTTGAAATAACTATAATTATCTGATGATCTCAGTAATCTAGAATGTACTATAATTTTTAAAGCCCATATTCAGATATCTCAAATTTCAATTTGGTAAATAATTTGAATATCAAGGTTTGTCACTGCTATGTGATCCAAATGAATATAATTACTGATTAATCAGAACTGTTAGTGAGTGTGAATGAATGAATGTTCTAATGTGAATATTGTAAATGTTGGTCCCTTGTCTCTCTTGAAAACAAGCTGGCTCAGGAAACTTAATGAGGTTTTCCTGGAGTGTATACAAATTTTAAATAATTAAAATTAAATTGAATCAGAGTCCTTTGTAATTATAACTGAGATGGCATCATTATCATCTGGGCAGTCCAAGAGGTGGGACCAAATTGAGTATTTCATCAAATTTAATATTGGAATTCTGTTTAAAATAGGAAAAGAAATTTGGTTTCTTCAAAGATTTTCAGGTCATTGTAACAAAGGAAGCTTCTTTTAAGAGTTGATATTCCTATGTTTATTTTTATATAACAAAAATTGACTTTTGCTCCAAATGAGACTCTTAAGAACAACCGTTATGATAAAGATATTTTTAATTGATGAAAAAGAAATAATCTCAGTAATCATATGGTCCAGAACTTTTACAGTTCTACCAGTGCAACTCTCCTTGTTTCATAATTCCTGTAGCAGAAAAGTTGACACTTAATCAGGTATAAATTATCAGGATGTGAATAAGATCATAAAAGCAGAAATCAGGTCTAATTTGAAATGTAAATGGAAGGGTAGAGAAGTAACCCAGATATGAACAGCATCTCTCCACTATTGATCAGGGAAATAAAAAGTCAAATCCTTCAGTCAAAAAAACCACATTTAGCCTACATTATATCATTCAGCTTTCTGCTTTATCTTGGCTTTGGAGATCTGGCTAAAAGAAGAAAAAAGAAAGAGATAAATATTTATAGATATTTGCATATATATATATATATATATGACAAAAAAGAGATAGACTTCCTAACATCCTTAGGTTCTTTCCTATCTTAAAACCATATGAAAAATTTATCTTCTCCAGGAAATATCATCTGATTAGCCCTATATTTGCTTTTAGTTTATTAAATAGTGTTTTAAAAATATTTTTTGTAAAAGTTTTTTTTTCCCCTAACTAAATCTTAAACTCCAGATGACATAGCAAAAAGGCAAAATGGGAGTTCTGTGAGTGACACTGAAGGTCAGATTTGAAATACTAAACATCAGCAATGTTCTCTCCTTTGCAACTGTTATCATTTACCCAAATGACAGGGTATGGGGCAAAGCACTTAAAAATGGCAAAGAGGATGTCATTGTGTACAGTGGGAATCCCACTGGCATAACAAGAGAACCTCTGACCTTGGAAATTCCCCTTATTTTGAAGAGTTGTAGCAGTTCAGCTAAGGTTTACAGCATTCCCCTAATGCTAGCATTGCCCTTTGAGAACCCCAGGCACTTCATCTTGTTCTTTTGTTTTGTTTAGGTAGAATGCTGAAGGTTCCATTTACCATAAAATGTCAGGGGCTTGGAGACCCATCTTGGCAGACTTATGGGAAGGGGAGTTTTCCTCAGTAGATTAATGTCTGCCACATAGTTAATGTTTTTTGATTGGTTGATGGATTGAACTGGGTGTAGTTCTGATCCCCGAAGATGATGAAAATGAGATCCTATAGTTTAGGGAGGTGCTTTAGAGTAAATAGTGAGAAGTATTTTCTTGGGTGATCTATCTCTAAAGCTATAAGCACATCCCAAAGTAGACTTCTCACTATATCACAATGCCTTTCCTTTTGTCATAGAAGTCAATCTATCATTCTGTGCTAAGTGGAACACTTTGTCCTTTGGGATTCTTAGAAGTGAGCTGACTTGCCTCAACCTAACTTATAATGTGAAATTTACCAGTGCTAATAAAGTGACATGTGACATGTGCCCATGAATTAACAGTAGCACTCTGGAAATGATCAATCAACATGTATTTATTAAATGCCTACTATGTGCCAGGCACTGATTTACACAGCAGATGTGAAACAATCCCTGCCCTTTAACTGTAACTTAAATACTCAGCTGCCTAAAGCCTAGCAACAGTCCCTTTGCTGCTCCTTTGGGAAAAAAGTGCTGATTCTCTTTCTGACTTGTTAACAGTTCTGCCAGTCACCTGAAGGTTAGAGTAGCTTTCATGCAGAAGATACTCTAATTCTAAGGTGTCAAGGTTAAAATTGGATTTAATTTGTGCCTCAGATAAGTATGACTAGAAAGATGTTTCTCTCACTTTGGAACCCCATTAGAAAGAAGAGTCACACCCTGGGAAATTTTTATCCCAGAGAATGAATAGCTTTTCAATTGTCAAGTTATACTAAAGTACAATTACCTAATTTCACTTGGAAATATCAGTCATTTGGCAAGTAAGTTATTTGGCTCCATCACTGTTTCTAGTTTCCCATTTTTATCTATTCCTTTTAATAACAATACTATGTATTTGCATAGTAATTTGGCATGTATGGCATATTGACTATTGTATTGGTAGTAAAAGTAGGCAATAACTGATGGGGAAAAAACAGTGTTCTTCACTGTTATCCTTGGAATATCTAGATAATACTTGAATGTGTTCAGTAAACTGTGGAGATTTCTTGAATTGAAATCAGGGATGGATGAGAATAATTGAGGGGAGGGGCATTTGTGCTTGGGTTCCAATTGTATGTGAGAGAAGACCCACAACAGCAACATTACAGATCATTGGGAGTATTAGATTGTTATCATTTTATATTCATTATATCCTTTAAGTCAAATTTACTGCAGTTGGTAGATAAAAGAAGGTGCAAAGAAATTGAAGGAAAGGAGAGAAGGAAGAGAGACATAGACTCACAGACACTGTCAGAAAATTACAACCTTAAATGATATAATAATTTTAGTATGAACATTGTGAAATAATAAACTTTATAGTTTCTGATCAAAAAATGATAGTCATGATTTTGTTGGCAGAGGGAGCTATCAATAAGGAAACTCCCTCTATAAGGGAAGCCTTAATGAGTGACTTTCTCCAGTTCATACAGAGAGTATGTCTTAGAGGCAGGGCTTGAATCCATATTTTCCTGAACCAGAACCTTGTCCTCTTTCTAATCTGCTTTTATTTTATCCATGCCAACAACATGTAAACCTAGACAACCAGATAGTACTAGAGAACTGGAAGTCAAATCTTGAATTCATTTATATCTCCAAAATTTACTAATCCTGGGACTCTAGGAAAATCACACTAAGTCTTAAGAAAATGGGATAACAAAAATACTGTCTTCACAGGGTAGGTATGTAGATCTATGAATTTTTTTTAATATTAAAGCATAATACAAATGTTAGCCATCAATTATCCTCAATTGCTTATACACTTGAATAGATTATTTGAGAAAATAATATGTCAAATCTCAGAAGACACGGGTTTTAACAGTATGAAAAGGCTTGATAGTAAAAAATAAAAATAAACCGCAAACCTTTATAGTCTGATTATTGCTGAAAGAGGAACTGTTAGGAAATATTCTTAATAATTGTATTTTTGCTAAAAAATATCTGTTAAAAGGACCAATGCTGACTTTTTTGTTAAAGTATCATTGGTTAAAAAAAAAAGAATCATTGAGAATCTAGTCTAGAATCACACACACCACAAACACACTCATTTATTCATACCCATTTATTTATTGCAGCCAAAGTACAAGAAATTAAAAAATACAATTATCTTGTATTCTTTGTTCCTAAATAGAATAATATGATATATGCTATCCTCACATATGTCCTTATCAATAGTACCCCAAAACTGATATCAAACAAGGTATAAATTAAAAGAAGAAAAATAAAAATAAAATAAAAACAAGCCTTATAAATATACCTGTAGTCTTGCTCTTCTTCTCTTCCAAGCACTGCATAGTCAGGTGGTAGAAAAGTTGAGGGAGTCACTGACATTTGAAAAGGTGGGGGGGAATCTGTTGGTGGGGAATGAGCATGGCAAAACCTTTTGTGCCCTTGTCTTCTGTTATAAAAATAATGAAAGCTTTAACTAATAGGCATTGATTGCATTTAGTTACGAGATGATCCCTTGATAAGTCTGTCAAATGCTGCATAAAAATAAAGACAAATCAATAAACCACATCATTGGGTGGTTGCCATTTAAAGAGTAGAATGGGAGATGACTTTGAAGATTGAAATGCAAGTAGGTAAGGAAAGACAGATTTGTAATTCTTACCTCTGGAATAACCTCAGTCTTCTTCCCCTATTTTTCAAAGGATACAAATTGAGGCAAGTCAGTTTAATGATGTTGATTTCAATGTTGCACATAATAAGGAGCCGGGGAGAACCTTTGCAAGATGGGTAATGTTTACTATTGAATCAATAAAGAACAAAGTATTCATATCAATTCACCCATCAACTTCATTGACTAACTATTTGATCAAAGATTTTTTTTGAAGGGTATTGTTTTTCATCTCCTTCAATTATATGAGAATCCTTGTCCTCCCATAGGCTTAGGAATGCTAATACTGAACATTTCTACAATATTCAAACTCAATACTTAACTGCAAACCAAACTATTTCTGATTTGTCACTTTGTAATATTACAGTTAAGAGCTTGCATGTTCCTTTTGTGGAAACTTTTAATTCCAATATTGATCTAATGATTTTCAGGAATGTGTGTAGTATAAAGAGTGCTGGTTTTGAATTCAGACACTACTACTTCCTAATTGTTTGATCCTTGACCAATCACAATCTCTTGAATTTTAATTTATTCATCTATAAAATGGGATTCTGTGCCTTTTAGTTCTAAATTCATGATCTTAAATTGGTAAATTCAATTCCAGTATCATTTCTGGAAGGCCACATTATAAATAGAAGCTACAAAAAGCTTCTATTATTAGCATTATCATTAAAATGTCTACAATTTTCATTTCAGGATGGGCACTCATCACTATGGATGTGAAGTGTAGAATGAGATTTATGATAGGAGAAGTTATAATTGATTTGTTTTAGCTTGAAGAGATTAATACAAAAAATGGTAGTCTTCCTGAAGCCTCAATGTTCTTCACACTTCAACTACTTGCTTTTGTTCCTTTTCCCTCAGGTTTAGAGGTTCTCTCAGAAAGAAACCAATATCACATTTCTCTTCTCTCCATAAGAGAAGATTAATACTTTGTCTTCTGCAGTGCTCTGTTTAGTATTACACACACCAAATATGTGCTTCTTTGTAACACTTGCATATTTTGAGGAAATATTCAACCCTTCCTTATGCATATTTTTTAAAATCATCATTTTCCTAAAGATATTCATTTTGAATAAATCATCATTTGTCAGTGAATTCACTTCATCTTAAACCTTGTATTCACTCCAAATTTGGGCAAGAAATAATCCAGAAGAAAAACTCAATAACTTTAATTATATTTATATTGTCTCTAGAAATAGAAATATAGCACTTACATGATATTTTTACTCTTTCTTATAATTTAATGAAAATAGCTTATGTATTTAACATATTGTATGGTCCAAATTTTCCCAAGTTCTCATTCCAAAGACACTAAATCAATTCTCTGTTGTATACAAACATACTTTATTGTTACAAAGCACACCTGGGAAGAAAAAGTCGATCCTTACTGAATTTTCATTATTATTTCAAAAACTAGCAATCATCTCAACTAACTCTCTCATTTGACACACAGAACCATGAAGAAGTTGAGATTAGGAGTTGAGTTTTACAATTTATCATATGGCTAATAAGTAGCAAAGTGAAAATTAAAACACAATTTTCTGATTCATAGCCCAGGAATCTTTTCCTTTAAAATTAAGGATGCATTTTTGTTTTATTTCTTTTTTTAAAATTAATTTTATTATTATAACATTTTTGACAGTACATATGCATAGGTAATTTTTTTTACAACATTATCCCTTGTACTCCCTTCTGTTCTGAATTTTTCCCCTCCTTCCTTCCACCCCCTCCCCTAGATGGCAGGCATTCCCATCCATATTAAATATCTTATAGTATATTCTAGATACAATATATATGTGCAGAACCGAATTTTGTTGTTGTTGTTGCAAAGGATGAATTGTATTCGGGAGGTAAACATAATCTGGGAAGAAAAACAAAAAAAAAAATGCTCACAGTTTACACTCATTTCCCAGTGTTCCTTTTCTAGGTGTAGCTGATTCTGTCCATCATAGATCAATTGGAATTGGATTAGCTCTTCTTCATGTTGAAGATATCCACTTCCATCAGAATACATCCTCATTCAGTATCATTGTTGAAGTGTATAATGATCTCCTAGTTCTGCTCATTTCACTCAGCATCACTTGATGTAAGTCTCTCCAAGCCTCTCTGTATTCCTCCTGTTGGTCATTTCTTACAGAACAATAATATTCCATAACATTCATATACCACAATTTACCCAACCATTCTCCAATTGATGGACATCCATTCATTTTCCAGCTTCTAGTCACTACAAAAAGGACTGCCACAAACATTTTGACACATATAGGTCCCTTTCCCTTCTTTACTATTTCTTTGGGATATAAGCCCAGAAGTAGCACTGCTGGGTCAAAGGGTATGCACAGTTTGATAACTTTTGGGGCATAATTCCAGATTGCTCTCCAGAATGGTTGGATTCTTTCACAACTCCACCAACAATGCATCAGTGTCCCAATTTTCCCACAGCCCCTCCAACATTAATATTATTTGTTCCTGTCATCTTAGCCAATCTGACAGGTGTGTAGTGGTATCTTAGAGTTGTCTTAATTTGCATTTCTCTAATCAATAGTGATTTGGAACACTCTTTCATATGAGTGGAAATAGTTTTAATTTCATCATCTGAAAATTGTCTGTTCATATCCTTTGACCATTTATCAATTGGAGAATGGCTTGATTTCTTATAAATTAAAGTCAGTTCTCTGTATATTTTGGAGATGAGGCCTTTATCAGAACCTTTAACTGTAAAAATATTTTCCCAATTTGTTACTTCCCTTCTAATCTTGTTTGCATTAGTTTTGTTTGTGCAAAAACTTTTTAATTTGATGTAATCAAAATTTTCTTTTTTGTGATCAATAATGATCTCTAGTTCTCCCTTGAATACAAACTCCTTCCTCCTCCACAATCTGAGAGGTAAACTATCCTATGTTCCTCTAATTTATTTATGATCTCGTTCTTTATGCCTAAATCTTGGACCCATTTTGATCTTATCTTAGTATATGATGTTAAATGTGGGTCCATGCCTAGTTTCTGCCAGCAGTTTTTGTCAAATAATGAATTCTTATCCCAAAAGTTGGGATCTTTGGGTTTGTCAAACACTAGATTGCTATTTTTATTCACTATCTTGCCCTGTAAACCTAAGCTATTCCACTGATCAACTAGTCTATTTCTTAGCCAATACCACATGGTTTTGGTGACTGTTGCTTTATAATATAGTTCTAGATCAGGTACAGCTAGGCCACCTTTATTTAATTTTTTTTCATTACTTCCCTTGAAATTCTCAACCTTTTTTTGTTCCATATGAATTCTGTTGTTATTTTTTCTAGGTCATTAAAATTGTTTCATTATGAAACAACAATGTGATATGGAAGTCAATCAATTAAACATTTAAGTTGCCAACTTAATTCTCTGCCAACAATTATATAAAATACTAGGGACACAAATAGAAAAAGTAAATTGTATCTGCTATCAAGGTTCACATCATCTGTCTCTTGAGGAAAACAGAAACCTAATTTAATTCTGAACTGCATTGAGAGAGTCACAGTTTTCAAAACTAAGAACCTCACATCCTTGTATTCTGCCTTAAGTCTACATGGGGATTTCAATGTTCAATATTAGGAAATTATTAGTTTGAGTATAACTTGCAAATCTGCATTGACAGATGGAACTCCCTTATGAAGACTTCTTTATGTCAATGGAATCACATGTCATATCCAAAAAAGTAGATAATAAAAGCTATAATATGTCTAAGGGAAGACGACTTAGAAACAAAACCTGAAATTCATGACATACAAAGATTGATTTAAGGAATTGAGAAGGTTTAATTTGGAGAAATGAAGATTTGAGGGGAAATGATGTATTTATGATACATATATACATATATATATATATATATATATATATATATATTTGTCATATATTCATTTCCAGAAGACTAAATTGGCAGCAATTGGTGATGTTAGAAATCATTATTGCTACACAGAAGTAGAATTGGCTACATGAGGAGGGAATGGGTTCCCCCTCATTGGAGGTTTTTGAACTAGGGCTTTGCTGACCATCTCACTATGTCTATTATAAAAGAAAATATTTTCTGATAAAGATAGGAATAAATAGCTATTGACATGGCTCTTCTTCCTGAAATTCTGAGCACATGGTTCTGTGAGACTTGAATATTAAACTAATAAAATTACATTTCTTCAAAAAATAGTATATTTCAGAATTTTGTGGACAGACTGATTTCCTAACATTTCTACTGAAGATGTTACCAAAATTAACATTTCAAAAAAAAAATCCACAGTGAACTATTTGCTATGTGATTGTTCTTTTTTTTGCAAAGCAGGGTCCATTTCTAACTTCCTCTTGATTTGGAAAGCCTCATGATATATAATGAAAGACTTGTAATGTCATTTGGTTACTGTAGGTAGCATGGTGGCCAAAAAATCAAGGATATATTTGCTAAATTAAATACTGTTTGTAAACAATGCTTGATATAGCTAAGTAAGAAATGGTCTCAAAGTCACTTTGATTATCTTTTCCCTGTAATATAAATCTGGAAGGAGAAAAAAAATCCTTGGTGTGCCATATATAATCCTTAACACTGTGGAATGATTTGTTCTTAATCTCACAGTATCTGATCTCATAGCTCACTGGATAGAACTGGCTTATGATTTCTTGTATGACAATTTTAATAGAATTTATTTGTGGAAAAATTTTAAGGCAATTGGACTATTGCCTTGAACTTCAGTGATATCTGAAACTCACTGCTGGATGACTAGCTCTCATTTTCAGGTGACTTATTAAAATAATTTAAAGTTTAAAAGATTTTTCTAAGTTCAGGACTTATTTATGTGAGCCGAGAAAACCAATTTTGTTACTGTTATTTTGTAAGATACAGAATTCAATTCCTCTTAGAAAATAGTACTAAGAAGTTTAGTCTCTTCTTTTTGTATCAGAGTCCACCAGGATTGTGAAAAGCTGTGGAGTCTTAGCTACCTCATTGTGGATTGTATACTGAGTATGGATCACAAGTTCAGAAGATTATATCTTCTAAGGAGATCTAAAATTCTAAGAAATCTTCTAAGAAGATCTAAAATTTAGAAGTGACATGAGAAGTCATCTAGTCCAGAAATGTCAAACACATGGTCACCTGCTTTGTGATTCAAAATGATCTAGAGTGTGGTCATTTAGATTAAATTGTAATTGGGAAACATTTACAAAAGAATAAAAATAGAGCATAAATAATGCCAATATATGGTTTTCTAAGTCTATGCAGCCAACAAAGATCCTTATGTATGACTTATTGGTCTACATTTTGATTTGAACTTGATACCATTAATTTAGCCTAAATCTCTCACTTTACAAGTGAGAAAACTAAGACCCAGGAAGGTTAATCAAGTTATTCAGGATCCTACAAGTAAGAAAGGTCAGAGCTAGAAGTTAAATCATACCTTCTGATTCTAAATCCAGTATTTATTTCACCATACTCTAAGAAGAAACATTGTCAGAAGCATCTTTGCCCTGTTATTCCAGACAGTATGGAAGTTCAGAAAGGATTTGTCATAGGTTTATTTACTGAATCAAAGTTCACACATTTTCCTGAAAAAAAAAACCAAAAAACAAAACTACATTCACATTCTATAATCCACAACCACTGCCAATAACTTTATTCAAGTTTCAGTGTTCCATCCTTAAAATATACTATGGTGATCCAGAAAGATCAGTTCTTAAAAAAAAAAAAAAAAAAAAAAGCACAGACATGTTGTTTTTTTATGTCTTACTATAAACTAGATTTATCAGGGGAACTTAATAACTGTTTCCAACCAAGGTAACAGAAAATCTAGCTTTCTGAAAAACATAAAAGAGATCACATCTCTTTATGAACTGTCCTGGTTACCAAGAAAGGTAAAGCTTATTTGCCTTTCCTAAGGTTGATAAGCAGCAACTGATTAAATTGAAATTTTGATTCCTATCTGGTCAACAAAGTAAATTTAACTATATTTGAAATGACCCTTGGTTCATAAGCAACAATTCAGAATGAAAGCCCTCCAGGTTTATTGAAATTCTTTAGATAGAAACAAGCTCTAAACATAGATATGATTAATGCCATGAGATCATAATAGTTCATATAATTTAGACACAACTTTAGCAAGCTTTATTTTTTTGGTGTTTCTTTTTAACCTATATTAAGTTAGAACAAAAAATAGAAAAGGTGAGAAGGTGTAATGTTCTCTGATAGTTTTCTCTTGGAGTCTCTGGAGGCAGCCTTCCTTTTAGTTCAGTAATCACCACACAATTAGGCAGGGGTTTAAGTCCAATCCTTTATTATCTCTTTCAAAGTCTTGTCTCCTTTCTTGGGGCCCAGTTAGCTTTCTTAGAGACCTATCTCTCTCCTTGGTTCCCAGAGCTTAAGCTCCTACCTCCAGTCCTTTGCCTTCTCTGCTTCTGCTGCTTCTTGAGGTCCTCCTGAATGTGTCTTGGATTCTGTGGAGGAGGCAGGAAGACCACCACCACAATCTCTGTCTTCCAATTCTGATCCTGGTTGAGTTTGTCCCGGCTTATATGCTCTCCTAACACAAGTGTGAATCTTGTGGAACTATATTAAGTCCTAAGTACATGTAATGAACTAGAGAACTGTTAAGCACCATTGTCTTTATCAATTTCACTGAGTTAGCACCTTGTAAGAATCCTTGTTTCAGAGTTGTGGCCCATAACAAAGAGCATGTTTTCTTGAAATGAAAACATACTGAAATCATTGAGAAGTGATTGCTGATCATATTGGAGAAAATATATTCATAATTCACCCATTTTGAAAATAATTTGCCTCTTTCCACTCTTTTACTATGTTGTGTGATAAGAAATATATTATAATAAAACGAACTAGGAATATGCTGGTTGTGAAATTTTGGCACCATAGTGTCGTAGATTGAAAACCATCCTTGAAGTCAGGAATATCACCAGAAAATGTTACCTCTGAGATATTGACTGTGTGACTTTTAGCCAGTTCCTTAATCTTCCAGTGATGTAGATATCTTTCAAAGGCTATGGAGATTGAAATAGTGACCAATGAATAAGAATCACATTTGATTATGAAACTTTCATGATAAAACAAACAGTCAATATTATACAAATATAAGAAATATTTTTCTGAGTAGAAGAAATAATGGTGCAATTTAGATTAAATCATTTATCTAGTAGTAAAAATGATCCCAGAAAATCCCAAATGCTAGAAAACTTGTTTCAAGTAGACAATAGTCTTTCCAAATTCACAAAAGAAAAAAATAGCCAAATAAGATCAGAAAATTGAAACAAGTTATCAAGGGCTGTATATCAGAGGCTAATTTATCCTGGTTTATAGTTGATATGTTGTCGTCTCCATTATATTGTGAGTTCTTTAAGGTTAACAGTTGCCTTTTGATATTCTTTGCATCACTGGCAGTTAGCATAATATCTGGAACACAATAGTTGCTTAAAAATGTCTGTTGACTGACTAGTGAGCTGACTACTAGACATTGGAGTTTCAAAAACAAAAACCAAAATAGTAATTTAGTCAAAAGACATAAGGAACTTGACAAATGGCACAGCTTTTAGGGGAAAGAATGGTGAGTTCTGCTTTATACGTGTTAATTTTGAGATGACATTAGGATGTCAAGTAGTCACTAGATTTGAACAAGCTATCTCCTTTAAAAGTAACAGAAATATAAATCTGAGAGATGCCTGGAGGGAGGGAAAAGAAATTGAAAAATAGAAAAAATTGGTAGGAGGAAGACCAAGAGATATAAATGTTGCAAAAACCAAGGGAATACTGAATATTTTTTTTAATTGCAGAATGTTGCAGAAAATTCAGTGAAGAAAAAGCAAGAGAAAAGGTGCAGAATTTGGAAGTTTAAGAAGTGAACTTAGATCAATTTCATTAGAGTTGTAGGGTTAGAAGAAAGAATGAAAAGGAATGAATGATTGATTAGAAAGTAGAGACAGCAATTATAGATGATTCTTAAAACTTAGAAAATGAAAGGGAAGAGAGATATAGATCATAACAGGAAGAGATATTAAGGAAAAGTAAAGTTGTATAAAGTATAAAAGTATAGTTGTAGTAGATTTGAGCACACTGGTATGCATTCCAGAAGCAGCCAGTAGATAAATTGAAAATGAAAGACAAAAAGTGAATTGTTTTATTTTATTTTAATAGTTTTTTTCCAAATACATGCAAAAATAATTTTCAGCATTTCACCTTTGCAAAACCTTGTATTCCAAAATTTTCTCTTGCTCTCTGCCACTCTCCCCTCCCCTAGACAGAAAACAATCTGATGTGGGTTAAACATGTGCAATTTTTTCTAAACATATTTCCACATGCATCATGTTATCCAAGAAAAATCTGATCAAAAGGGAAAAAAACTTGAGAGAATAAAACAAGGAAACAAACAACAGCAAAGGTGAAAATGCTACATTTTAATCCACATTCAATACCCACAGTTTTCTCTCTTCCTGAAGATTCCTCTTTCATGTCTATTAGAATTACCTTGAATCATATCATTACTGAAAAGAACCAAATCCATCACAGTTAATCATCACATAATCTTGTTGCTGTGTACAGTGTTCTCTTGGTTCTGCTTACTTCACTTAGCATTAGTTCATGTAAGTCTTTCCAAGCTTCAAAGAAGGAATCTTTGAAAGACCATGCTCCTGGATTAAATGCAAAGAAAAAAAGAAAGAAGAATATAAATGTGAGAATTATGCTTGTGAAGATTATGATCTCATCCTTTGATATTACAACAAAGTTGGGGATTGCGTTGTGAACATAGAGGGTCTTTTTCAGTTATGGAAAATGAGAACAATCAGGACATTTGACCTTAATTGTCTGCTGATAACTGAATGAAATTGTGATGCATTTAATGTAGCTGACGTACATAAAAAATGTCTTCTTCAACGTACTTTGTTTGCCTAGATTAAGAGAGAATGGGAAAGTGGATTACTGTAGTTAATATAACAAGTTTATTGAGGGAATGAATGAACTATTAGTTTCAAATACTGAAGGCATAAACTTCCAAAAATCAGTTTAAATACCTAGTTATTGTTAAGTTTTGTGAAGGCTAGCAATCAAACAGATAATGTCAATGGTTAAATGAATCCCAACTTAATATTTTCCTTTGTGAACCCATGGAATATTCTCTCTGTGGTCATTTGGGATTTTTACTCATATGGACAATGCAAATAATAATAATAATAATTACTGACATTTATATAACACTTTAATGTTCACAAAATGATTTTTATACATTTTCTTATTTGAACCCTAAATAACAGAGAGGTATGTCAGTAATTATCCCACATTTTATAGACAAGAAAACTGAGAGTCAAAGTATGCTCCTAGTCATATAATTGCTAAGTATAAGAGGTGGGAATAAGCCCCAGAAATTTCTGATCCCAAACCCAACACTTCTCACTATGCTACATTACTTTCAAATCTATTTCTAAAACATTTTAAAATATATTGGATGTTATCATATGTCTTGGGCTTCCCCAGAGACCTCCAGAAAACCACCCAAGAACACTACAGATTTGAGTTTCCATATTGGAGAGCAGTTCACACATAATCTTGATGAGTTGTCATCTCCTCAGAAAGTGGTAGAGGAAGAAAGTTTTCTATAGACCAATTAGAAACTTACTGCTTAAGGTTCGTGGATTTCTCATTAGAATCTTCTCTTGGAAACAATCCTTCTTAAGTTGATGGAAAACTTTTTTTATAGAAGAGGCTTAAATTGATTTCTTGACAGAAACCACAATGCATTTACAAGATAGATAAATATTAAACATATAAGTCATAGTGGTATTAAACTCAAATAGAAAGGGATCCCTGCTGGCAGCATATTTATTTAGAAAACTACAAATTAACATCATCTATGTTGTACTGTATTTTTATTTCATTAAATTTTAATCTAGATCTTCCAGTTTTGTAGCCAGGCTCCATGATTGCTAACCATGGTTCTGACAGAGGGACATCCTATAAATAAGTGGAACTAATCTATTGGTGTGCATAATCTCTGGGACTCAAGATGAGCCATTTATCCTCTTTGGCTGTCTTGGAAACTCTCCTTGAAACCTGCCATGGAAACTTTCTGATCCTTTTGCTTTTGGAATATTTGTTAATAAATGTGATCTTAACTACAGGTATTCCATGAAATCTTTGCATGTTGACCAAAGAATTAACATTCTAAAAGAAAATGAACTGCATTAATATTAAATGTCTTTTGAAAAAAATGAAACTAAAGTTTCAGCTAAATGAAAAGATATCTCACAGGTTTTCCTTAGAGGGACTAACAAAGAAATTTTAGAAGTTAATTTTATCAACTGCCTAAATTAGGAATGTAATTTAAGTGGAGAATTAGTTATCTTGCCTTGCCAGTATCTATATTGATCAAAAGCAAAAAGACCACCCTCAGGGTAATTGAAACTTCTGCATCAAGACCTGATATAGAGAATGAATAAGTATTCAAGACAGTCTGCTATCTTACTGATTTGAGAAGTCTATCCAGTTATAGAAGTCATAACCTATCCATGTCTATGACATGAATTCCTGCTATTATTTTTATTCAGAGTTCCTCATGGGTCCTTTATTGCAGGTATTTGTGGCTAGTCTATGGTTTTATATTGATTTCGGTGTGATCCTTTTTCTTTAGTGAAGGGATAGAAAAATTTTCTGATTACTTAGATAAAATTTTTCAAACACCAATCAACACATACTCAGTATCTTCAGTGTAAAGGTGGAAACAGAAGAGAATGAATACAATTAATTTAAAAGTATGGCTTAGGTTTGAGATAATAAAGAAGACATCTCTACAAATGGAATACTTTCTTTTAGAAGAGTTGGAAGATGATAGTCATATTGTGACTTAACATCACAAAAAAAGGTAAATTGAGTATATTAGTAAAGAATTAATGACTAACAAAAGTGTGGGAATCATGTCAAAATAAAAGGTCTCTGTAGTCAAACCATCAGCTATTTATAGCACCATCAACATCAAATTAGGGGAGAAAAGGATAGATGGAATGAAGAATTGAAGGAATAGAGAAAAGGAAGGAAAAAAGGATAAAGAGACAAAGACATAAAGAGAGAGAGAGAAGGAGAGAGAAAGGGAGAGAGGGAAAGAAGGAGGGAAAGAGAAAGAGAAAGCATTAATAAAAGAAAGGAAAATCATTAGCAATTTGTTATGTTCTAAGCATTGTTCTAAAATTTGAGAATAGAAATAGGAAAAATGAAAATGTCCCTATTCACAAAACTGTCTAATTGAAGGAGACAACATATATAAGGAGAGATTTCAGCTGCATGGCAAATAAAAAAGAGTAAGTGTCAAAATGATTCAACACTGGTATAGATAATAATGCCCAGTGGATAGTGTGATCAAAGATGACATAAAGAGAATGCAAGGGGGAAGGGCATTCCTGCTGAAACTTCTTGCTACCTACCTGGCCCACAAAGTAATCAGTTTCACAAACTTCAACCTGATTTATTAATAAGACATAGATGTGGAAAAGTAGAAAAACATTACAAGAAAAGATATTCTCCTGATTTTGCCATCCCCCCCACCTCTCAAAAGTTTAGCTTATGTAAAATGGTTACTACAACAAGAACAAAAAGTACTCAGAAACTTCAATAGAATATACTTGATCCATTTTCCAAGTACTTAAGTGTACTGAGAAGTTGGGGGAGAGGAGGGGAGGGGAGAAAAAGAAGAGAGAGAGGGAAAGAAGAGTAGCAGTCAAGAGCAATGCCAGTTTATGATATAAATTGATTTGTAAAACAGCCTTGTATAATGGATCCAACTAGATTCAAGTCCTACATCTTTCAGATATAGCATATAATGATGACCAAGTTCTTTAACCTCTTTGTTGTCCCAGGAAATCCTATAAAATTATAAGATATAATTAGTTTGCTTGTCTACTTCAGTAGAAAGAATTCTTATACTTGAAACATGAGAAATCATAAATCTGCACTATTTTAGTATTTTCTTATAAAATAGTAAAAAATAGTGGAAATAAAAATGAGCATAGAGCAAAGACTGTCAAAATATATTCTAAAATGTCATGAGAATGTCCTTTTAAGGAGTGTGCAAAATCAAAAATATTTTCACAATAAAACTAAGATATTTTAATTTATAACATAAATATCAATAGGTATAACTCACATAAGCAAAAGCTTTTGGTAGGGAGAATCTTTAAAATTTTTTAGAGTGTAAAGAGGTCCTAAAAAAAAAATTTGAAGATTTCTGGTCTAGGAAAAGTTTCATTTGAGACTTAAATGAGCAACATTTTTTTAATTCTTAAATAAACCTGACTAGAGAATGACATATCAATATGAAATAGAACAAATTTGCCAAATTTTAAGACATTCTATTTTAATAATCAATAATGGAACTTTATCATCTGTAAAATAAGTAAAACAGTAAATTCAGTTTTCTCTTACAAGGTTATAAAATTACTTTAGGCACCTTAATATGCTATAGAAATAATGAGTTAAGAGTATACTAGAAAGCACTTCTAACTGATTCGGATCTTATCCATAGAGAGGGAGGGAGGGAGGACATGTTTAGGAAATCTTGATATTATAATTATACTAATTTACCTACTGTTATCATTTTTTCAAGAAATACATGAAAAAAAATTTTCAGATAAGGTAGACAAGTGTAAAAAGATTCATTGTTTCTCTGATCCATCTTTATAAAAATATGCATGTGGAGAGAGAGGGGGGGGAAAGGAGGGAGGGAGGGAAGGAGAGAAAGAACAGGTAGAAGAGGAGGAAGAAAAGAGAGAATAGCTAAATATGTTATCACTCTTATGTTATATACCTTGATATGTAAAGGCAGGCATGAATACTGCACAGCTGTATGAAAACAATATGGAAAAGTTTCAGTAAACTCAGGAAAAATGATCACATTATGTTATGAATTACAAAAATTGATATTCAAGAAAAATTCTTGGATATGTGGAGATGCTTGAGAAAACAAGCTTCTTTATGAGTGCAAGTGAGGCAGGCGCTCTGCTTTTGGCTTATACATATTTCAAAATATGATAGAATGATTATATAGTAAATCATGTTAATCACTTTCAAGCACATCTGTTGTTTACAGTGATGAAAAAGACTATAATTGTTTAAAATAAGTGTATAACTTTCTATTATCTTTAGGATATGGAAAACCAGAAAATGAGATTTTTGTGATTTTTTAAAAAAACATTTCTATCACAGCTCCCTTAAAAATAGCTGTAGCTAATTTACAGTATTAAAAATGAAACTTGTACATTGTGTTTCAACTTCTTTTAACTACATGGAGTAATGCATTTCTACACTGCTTCCAAACACTCTTAAATAATTCCTTTATTTTGAAGTGTTTTGATTAGATACGTAACAAGGCTAGTGCGGACTATTTTTCATTTTTAGTCTATTAACAATTCTCCAATTAATTTTGGCATTTGTTAACTTCAAGAAGATATGTGTGTTGAACAAAAGAAAGCATTCATTGAATTCCCTTTAAAAAATAGTTTTACTGTATTTATAAACTGGGAATTATCAAAATAATATGGTACTGGATAAAAAATCCTTCGATCAATGGCACAGATTAAGTATACATCACTTTATACTAAATATGGCCATAGCAATCTAGTACATCACAAACTCAAAGAACTAAGCTTTTGAAACAAGAAGTCATTATTTGACAAAAACTACTGGAAAAACTGGAAAACAGTATGGCAAAAACTAAAAAAAGACCAACATCTCAGACTGAATACTAAGATAAGGTCAAAATGAGTATATGATTTACATATGAAGGATGTTAGCATATACAAATTAGGAGAGCCTGGAATAGTTTATTTTTCAGATTTATGAATAAGGAAAGAATATAAGACCAAAAAATATAGAAAGGATTTTTAAAATATAAAATAAATTATTTTGATTTTATAAAATTTAAAATATTTTACACAAATAAAAGCAATGCTACCAAAATCAAAAGAAAAGCAGAAAACTGGGTTGTTTTTTTTGTTTGTTTGTTTTTGCAGCAAGTATTCCTAATAAAGGCTTTATTTCTCAGATATATAAAGAACTGAGTCAAATGCATAAAATTGAACTTCTCCAAGTTATAAATGATAAAAGGATAGGAACAGGCAGTAGTCAAAGAAATCAAATCTATCTATGGTTATATTAAAAATTCTCTAAATTACTATTAATTAGAGAAATGCAAATTAAAAAACGCTGAGGTATCACTCCCATACCTATAAGACTGGCTGACTAGACAAATATAATGACAAATGTTGGAGAATATATGGGAAAACAGTGACACTGAGGCACTGTTGGTAAAGTTGTGCACTGATCTGACTTTTCTGGAGAACAGTTTGGAACTATGCCCAAAGGCATATAAAACCATTCAGACCCTTTGATCCAGCAATGCCACTGTTAGATCTATATCTCAAAGACATCTAAAAAGGGAAAAGGGCCTATTTGTAAAATATACATATATGT
Source organism: Sminthopsis crassicaudata (assembly GCF_048593235.1). Lineage (NCBI taxonomy): Eukaryota > Metazoa > Chordata > Mammalia > Dasyuromorphia > Dasyuridae > Sminthopsis > Sminthopsis crassicaudata. Next base: position 372,885,174 of record NC_133619.1, on the reverse strand, counting down.
TTGTATATATCAGCTCTTTTTGTGGAAACTAAGAATTGGAAATAGAAAGGATAACCATCAATTGGGGATGGTTAAATAAGCTGTGGTATATGAGTGTAATGGAATATTGCAGTACTATCAGAAATAACAAGCAGGCTGTTTTCAGCAAAATTTGGAAAAACTTAAATGAACTGATAAAAAGTGAAGTGAGCAGAACTAGAACACTGCACAGAATAACAGTAATATTGCATAATGAAGAATTGTTAATGACTTAGCTATTGTCAGCAAAATAATAATCAAAAACAATCTCAAAGGGCTCAGGATAAATGAAGCCTGCTATCTGCCTTCAGAGAAAGAACTGATACTATCTGAATAGCAACTAAATCATGTGATTTCTTCCTTCTTTCTTTCCATCTTTCTTCTCTCCTCTTCTCTTCTTTCCTTTCTTTCTCTTTCCCCCTCTCTCTCCCTCCCTGATTTCCTCTCTTTCTTTTTTTCTTTAATTTTTATTTTTTATTTGAGTCTTTTTGTATAAAATGAAAAATAAGGAAATGTTTTACATGGTTGCAGTGTTTAAACTATATTGAATTACTTACTGTTTCAGGAAGAGGGGAGGAGAAGTAGTGAGAGAATTTGGAACTGAGAACTTTAAGACAATGTTTAAAAAATGTTTTATATGTAATAGGGGGAAATAAAATGTTATATATTTTTTAAAAATAGTTTTAGATTAGCCCTAAACTTTTTTTTTATCAAAAACCATTCCTGAAGTGAATAATGTAAAGAAAACTGTCAGAGGAGTATGAAATTTGTCCTTGAGTATGAAATCTTTTACCTCTGGGACTTTTGGGTAAGTTACTGCCCTGAACCTCAGTTTCTTCTTCTATACAGTGGTGCTGCTAATAACTGAAGTGTAGTTCAGTGGAGGAAACTCTGGTTTTGCAATAATGGATTTGGGCAGTTCATTGAACTACTTTTGCCATTCATTTCCATATCTGTATAATGGAAGGACTGAACTAGGTACTCTTTAAAATCCCTTCCAACTTTAAATCTCTAATCTTTTGAAAAGCATTGCATCTCAGTGATATGGTATGGCCACTTTCAAGCCAGGAAGATCTGACTACAAATATGTCCTTTGATAATTACTAATTGTGTCATCTCAGATTTCTCATGTAACCTCTTTGAGAGTTAGTTTTCTCATCTGGAAAATTGGGATGAAAGGTGATATGGTACACTCAACAGAAAACCTATCCCAGAGTCAGGAAGACTCCACATCTGCATTTGGTACATCTTGGCTCTGTAACCGTAGGCAATCACTTAGAAATTCTCAGAGCTTCAAAGCTCACAATTTACACATTTCAGAATTCTGGTCCATGTTCATTAATAAAAAAAAGTTTACTCAGGTGAGGTTTTCTACATTGATGAGTGTAATGTTCTCTTCTTTAAATTGTAGTCGTTCTCTTGGAGCAGGTTTCTTGAGGAGCTTCTGGGAGCAGCCTTAGTTTCAGTTCAGTTCAGTAATCCCAAATGCAGCAAGGAGTTAAAATCCAAATCCTTTATTGTCTCTTCCAAAATCTTATCTCCTTCACTTGGGGCTCAGCTAGTTTTCTGGAGGCCTTCCTCTCTCCTTGGTTCCTGAGTGCTAGTCCTTTGTCTCTGCCAGCTTCAGCCTCTCATCTTTCCAGTGTCTCCAGACAGCACAAAGGTGGAATGGGAATGAATCTTGATTCTGAATCTCCTGAAGTCCTCCCCAAAATCCTCTCCCCAAGTTCTCCAAAGTTCTCCTGAATTTCTGAGAGATTTTCGCTTATATGTACCACACTGAGTATACCCCAATCATTATATCACGAGGAAACCATTATTTGTTGTAGGTTTAAATCAATGCTAAATTAGATTTAACCATTCTCTCCTCAATTCCACTCAGTATGTTGTTTCAAGTTCTGCCACGTTAACATCTCCTTTTAGGGTCAGATCAATCATACTGAACCATACTATATTAGATAACTATTATCTCTATTCATTCCAGTGACTTAGCACCTTGTAAGAATCCTAAAAGATGAGATCACAGATCAGAAAATAATAATCAAGATACTAACTTTTGAACTATGTACTCACAGGATTATTTGTGAGGAAAGTATTTTGTAAATTTTAAGATACCAAATAGCATAATATAAAACTGACAACAACAATTTATATATGATTTGTGTTCCAAACTGCTTGCTGTTCCTCATATAAAACATTCCATTTTTTTGTTTCATGCTTTTGCAGAGGTATGTTCCTCATGCTTAGAATGAAATCTATCACCTTCATCCAGTGATTAGCACAATACCTTGCAGATTTGTTGTGTATTTGTTTTCGTCATTCATCATTCTTTGTGATACTCTTTCTTAGATGTGAATGTTCTTCAAAGACACTGGAGTGTATTGTTATTTCCTTTTCCACCTCATTTTACAAATAAGGAAACTGAGGCAAACAGTGTTAAGTAACTTTCCCAGAGTCACACAATTAGTAAATTTATGAGATCAGATTTGAAATCAGGACAAAGAGTCTTCCTATCTTTGGGCCTGGAATGTAGCTGCCCATTATAGTTATTTTCAGTTATATCTAATTCTTCAAAATTTCTTTTAGGATTGTCTTGGCAAAGATATTAAAATAGTTTGCCACTTCTTTCTCTAGCTCATTTAATTCTGTTTATTAAGCCTTTAATATATGTTTAGTATTATGGTAGGCACAATTGACAAATAGAAATGTTAACACTATCCCTGTCCTTAAGGAATTTATATTCTGCTGGGAAAAATATAAAAAATATACACATGTATTAAAAGAAGGAGACTAGCTCTGTGTTTTAGGAAGAGAAAAAAGACTTCTCTTAGGAAATAGCACCTGATCATTAAAGGGATTGAGATAATGTATTTTCTGAAACCATGAAATAGGTAAGATTTGTCTTTAAAGACTTCTCTTCCTCGCTCTCCACCATCTTTTTCTATTCTTGGTTTTTCTTTTCTACCCCATAAACAAAATATGCTTCTTCATTCTCCATTAAAACTTACCTTCCACTAGCAATTTTATTTTATACATTCTGGTCAGTTATTCACATTATAGTAAATAAATGATAAGACATAGCATGTTACTCCTCATGAGGGTAATGAGATTCATAAATATTCTTGAAGGACCATTTTATAAGGTACTTTTTAATTTTTATCTCTTTGAGCGCAACACTTTATGATGAGTGAACTCAAAACCATGTCCCAAGAGGATGAGTTGAAGAACTATGAATATTTTATCGTGAGAAGAGATTTAAGTATGCATATGGAGCACATTTTTTTGATGATGATGGTTATAATAATAATAATAGTAATAATGACAGCTGACAGATTTTCCTTTAAAGTTTTTATCAAATTGTTTTACAACATTCGGTGTTCTCAAAAGTCTTAATGTAGTTTGAAACTAAACTATTAAAGCTTAAAATTGTACAAAGACTTTTAGGACATTATGTACATTACCATTTGAGGCATTATTGTAGATGTTACAGATGACAACTTACCCTATGTCTCATAGTATAGCAAGACAGATTCAACTCAGTATCTCACCTAACTCTATATTTATTAATCTTTCCTTTCTATATTTTATTATTTAAATACTATTTTCCCAATTTTATGTCAAGTCCATTTTTAGCATTTATTTTTACAAGATTTTGAGTTCCAAAGTTTGTCTTTCTATATTTGAATAAGGGATAGACCTTTAAGACAAAATATAAACCTCTATAATTAAATATTAGGTATCAACATCAGAGTGGAACAAAGACAACTCTAGGAGTTGGGAAAACTTTACTGTCACCTCTGAAGATATTTACTAACAGGACCAATATACCATATCCCTTGTCACATTCTTTGTGTAATTTTTACTTTAGTTCTATGTCTTCCTAAGGGAAAATTATGTAGTCATTATTATAGCTTGAAATTCAGACTACCCGTTTAGAGTTTCAGTTCCTGAGTCCAGCTCTTTCTATAAAGAATACTTGGCAAATTGCCTAAGGATCTGGCATCATGGGATAGGTTCCAAGCACTCATCCTCCTTCTCTGGGCTGCAGAGAAAATCTAATTTGAAGATTTCTGCACAGGTCACTGAGTAATGCTTATTTGTCTCCTGGGGGAAGTCTAGGCCTATCCAAATGGGTAAGAGGCCTATCAGCAAATGTTTCTGAAATGTCTCTTTTTATAATAATGGTTCCATGCCTTCTAGGCCTCTTTCTTTTTTTACATGGTTGATCAATTTCTATACATGCCTTGTCATCCCTTCTATATTCTAGGTGAGAACTGAGGTTGTCTGGATGGTGACAAGGTGAGAATTCAGGTTTTCTGGACAATTACAAGGTGAGAACTCAGGTTGACTTGATAGAGGGGGCAAGCTCATTGGCTGGGGTGGTTCTTCCCAGAAGCCCTTGCATTATCCCACGCCCATTCTCTGGGAGGATAAAAAGAGACAGCAATGGGCGCAGAGGGCAGATCGGCCTGGAGAAGGATAAGAGCTGGAGGAGATTCAGAGCCAGGATTCAAGAAGGAAGACTCTGAATTGCATCAGGCTTGACGGGGCTCTCTGCAGGAAGGGAAGTCACTTCTATGGACAAGAGTTAACAGCAACTGCCTGGAGACAACGGTTCGTTACAGGAAGAAGAATCTGTCTGAGAGATTTGAGTAGACACAGCAGATCTCTTCCCAGAGAGCGATCCAGCAGCTTCTAGAGACGACAGCTCGCTACAATTGGCATTTATTTTTACAAGATTTTGAGTTCCAAAGTTTGTCTTTCTATATTTGAATAAGGGATAGACCTTTAAGACAAAATATAAACCTCTATAATTAAATATTAGGTATCAACATCAGAGTGGAACAAAGACAACTCTAGGAGTTGGGAAAACTTTACTGTCACCTCTGAAGATATTTACTAACAGGACCAATATACCATATCCCTTGTCACATTCTTTGTGTAATTTTTACTTTAGTTCTATGTCTTCCTAAGGGAAAATTATGTAGTCATTATTATAGCTTGAAATTCAGACTACCCGTTTAGAGTTTCAGTTCCTGAGTCCAGCTCTTTCTATAAAGAATACTTGGCAAATTGCCTAAGGATCTGGCATCATGGGATAGGTTCCAAGCACTCATCCTCCTTCTCTGGGCTGCAGAGAAAATCTAATTTGAAGATTTCTGCACAGGTCACTGAGTAATGCTTATTTGTCTCCTGGGGGAAGTCTAGGCCTATCCAAATGGGTAAGAGGCCTATCAGCAAATGTTTCTGAAATGTCTCTTTTTATAATAATGGTTCCATGCCTTCTAGGCCTCTTTCTTTTTTTACATGGTTGATCAATTTCTATACATGCCTTGTCATCCCTTCTATATTATCAGCTCCTTGAAATGGCAAGTTCCAAATTTTGTTCATTTTTATATTTACCTCATTTCTGGTAAACTATGTTATAAATAGTTGATACTTTATAAATGTTTACTGAAAAAAAAAAATTACTCTATGCAGTAGCCCAAAACAACTTGATACAATTAAATGAGAATTGGTTGATAATATATATTCTTAGCTATTTACTGAGAAAGTTTAACTAACAGAACAGAATAAAGTGGAAATATAACATGGTTCAATTTGATGTGGGAAATAAGCATATAAAGCCAAGGCACAATTAAGTAATAGTGCAACATGGCATATAAATAAGTGACAACATTATTCAGCATAAATATTGAGTTCTCTAGAAATGGAGAAAGGAAGAAAGTCAGAATGCTTAGGGTTGAAAGCTTCATGAAAAAGGTGAAGCTTGACTTGGGAGTGAGAAGGAGGAACAGGACTTAAGTTGTCTATTTCCATATTGCCTTAACTGCCCTTCATAAATAGCTTTCAACTACTGTGGAGTTTCTTTTGTTTTCCATTGTCATTAATGGTACAACTCACAAGAAATTTCGTAGCAAACGAGAAAGGTTAGTCCTATTAAAAAAAATGTTCTTGATTATGAAAATAGCTTTCTATACCTTCTCTTAAATAAATCCCTGGATTTGGTTAGTGTTACTACATCTATGAGTGGGAAGAGGTTTGTCTTTTCAATGTGATTAAAGAAAAGCCACCTCTTAAGGTGAGAGTCTGTACCAAGGAAGTTTGCCTGCAGTCTTGTTAAATGAAGAAGATTTAAAATGCTAGAAAACGGTTTGAGGTCTGCAGGCAAGCACACAGTTCTTTCTTTCCTCATTCCTAATCGAATTCCTTCAGCTATGTTTCCATTCAAAAATAAAGGAGAATTACTAGTGTTTGAGTAACTATAATCATGCTATATTTCATGTTTTGAGGCTTGGATAAATTTACCTGGACTTAATTGCAAAATGAAATATGGTATCTGTGCACAGCACTTTGGTTGTGTATTGGAAAAAGAAGCATATACATTTCAAAACATTGACCAGACTTTGGTTTGAAGTGCCTTAATAATGAATAGAGCCTGCTTACATGGGAATTTCCCTAGGAAACTCCACTGCCATATCATAAGCCATTCTAAGGGAGCAGGTTTCATGTAATGAGAATTAGTTGCCTTCAGAAAATATAGGAAGAAAAAAGACAAATAGATTTTGACATGAGACATTAGCAGATGGTTTTATATAGGTACAGCTGTATTATCTAAGCACTGGACTAATAAAAATTCTGCTGGCATTTTTCATATTATGCTTGTCAGGAAATGGTAGCATAAATAAAAATAGAAAATCGGTGTGCAAGAGGAATATAAATATTGAACACCATTTTCATTGAATATCAATCATTTTTAATGGGGAATTTTCCTTTGCCCTTTGCCATTATGTTACTCAATGTAAATTTATTAAGTTAAGAAGCTATTATAAATTTGTTATGTCTCTAAATTACATATTAAAAGGTATTCTCTTTTGATTTGAAATCTATAAATATTGCATTTTTGTTGCTGAAAATCCAGGTTTAGGATTGGATTCCATTTTTTTCTTGGTTAGACTCATAACCCACTTCTCTTGTGTTTCTTGTCTTCTTAGTTAGTGCTATTAACTTCCCTTCCTTTATTCCATTTGACTAAGCTGCCCTTTTATCTGTCATACTTGCTTTAAAAAAAAAAAAACTGCATTGAATATTATTAGCAAGCCCAGTTGCCTCAGAAAGCAGGCTATTGTTTTATCACTATTCTTTTCAAATAGCAGATAACACTTTCTTTTTCAACATTAATAATATTTAATTAAGGATTCTAGGAGGCCAAGTTTTTAATGCTATTTTATATTTAGACAAAGAATATGCCACTTCCCTTAGGAGAGCTGCTAAATTATTTCTTAATAGAGGAGCCCTATTAAGAATAGTTTCTATCAAATTTTGGTGAATTATGCCATCTGTTCAGTTAAGAGTCCTGGTACCAAAGTAAGTAGAAATAGAACTTTCTTAATTTCCACTGGGTCTTTTGTACCCCATGTAAGTACGCTTCCAACTTTCCTAAATCCATTACACTGCATTACTTAAAGTTATATTTTCTGAATATTTTCCATAAAAGCTGAAACTTCTATAGTTTATAAGATAAAGTCTCTGGATAGCTAGTGTTAGCAATGTTAACATGCAGCAGTTTTGACTTTATGACATTTTACAGCTTTGCCTTAAGCCCATCCTATTCTTTCCCTATACTTTTACTTCATTTGGATATAAATTTTTATTTCCTCCCCACTTCTGACTCTTAGAATCCCTGACTTCTTCCAGGGTCACTTTGTGTTCTACTTCCTATTAAAAACTTAACAAAACTTTACCCTGTAGTTATTTATAAAGAATGCTCCTAGCTCAACTTATAATGTCAGTAGATATAAATTTACATATTGCATTATTACAATAGAATGCAAACCTCTTGGGGACAGACTGTATTTTTTTTTCTTTTGTCTTCTTCCCCTTCCCTCCCCATTTACATAGTTAATTGCCTTCCTTATAGTAGGTATTTAATAGATATTTCCTGGAATAAATAAGATTGGATTAGACTTATTTGGATTCACATCAAGTCAGTGATTCATTCATTTATCCAATGATATTTTTGAGTACCAAAGTACTCAAAACTAGGGAGAATTTAAATTTTATAAGATGGGAGGAAATATAGAGAGTGAAATACAGAGCAAGATGAATATATAAAATACCATAATGGAAGATAGACTATAAGTATTATAGACAATTATGTACAGTGTATAATGGGAATTAAAAGAGAGAGAAAGAACATCTCATTGAGATAATTAGACAAAATTTCACAAAGAAAGTATTTATTTCAGTTGCATCTTCAGGAATTGTCAAGAATTTGAAAGGTGAGACTTGGGGGAAGGGCATTCTAGGTGTAGGAAACAATGTTAACAAACACTCCAAAGTGGAAAACCACCAGACCATTCAGAAATATCCAATAGTTCAATCCAGCTATATTCTAAAGTAGTATAAAATTACTATAAATTGTGTTGAAGTTAAAGCATATATGGCCAGCAAATAACTAGTCAAGAGTTGTAAACATAGATTTTAGGGGGAAATGGAGAATTAGGAAAGGTTTTTGAATATAATCAAAGCTGTACCTTAGAAGATCAGTATATAGTTGTGATATGTAGGATGGATTAGAGGGACAACACGGTGATGTAAGGAAAACCAATTAGGAAGCTATTTCAATAGCTAAAGAAAGAGATAATGGAAAAGCAAAAGAAAGTTTCTTTAAAGATAAAGAAGGGAATGTTGTGAGAAATGTTGAAAAGGAAGGTCTAATGGGACTTTATACCTAAGTAAAGGTGAAAGATGTTGGAGAGAAAAGAGTTAAAGATGGTTACCTGAAAAATTGGAATAGGAAAACCAAGCAGAGGAGCTGGTTTGAGAGGTCAGGGATGATGAATGAAAAAAAAAAAATGGGAGGGAAAGAGAGCAAGCACAATTAAAGATTAAGATGTTGAGAAGACATCAAGTTGAAGTTATCCAGAAGCCAGTTGGAAATGCTGGATTGGAGTTCAGGATGTGGATCAATTTTTTGTGCAATAAAATTGAGTGTCATCTTCATTGATACTATAGTTAAAGCCACAATAGGCAGCTATATGGCACAGTAGATAGAGTGTAGTGTGGGTCTGGTATCTAGTAAAGTTGAACTCAATTCAGCCCCAGACAAATACTTTCTCGCTGTGTGATCTTGGGTGAGTCATTTAACTTCTGCTTTCTTTAGTTTCCTCAATTGTGAAATGGGGGTAGTTACAGCTCTGACCTCATAGAGTTATTTTAGAATCAAATGAGATAGTATTTTCACCTTTGTTATTGTTGCTGTTTGCTTGTTTTTTCTCTTTCACTTTTTTCCCTTTTGATCTTTGTGTGTGTGTGTGTGTGTGTGTGTGTGTGTGTGTGTGTGTGCAGCATGATAAATGTGGAAATATGTTTAAAAGAACTGTACATGTTTAATCTATATTTGGATTATTTGCTGTCCAGGGGAAGAGGAAGATGGAGAGGGAGAGAGAAAAATTTGGAACACAAGATTTTGCAAGGCTAAATGTTGAAAACTATCTTTGCATGTATTTTGAAAAAATAAAAAGCTGTTACTATAGATAGAATCAAATGAGATAAAAAGTTTAAAGAACTTAACATAGTGTCTGGCACATAGTAGGGGCTATATAAAAGCTAGTTGTTGTTATAGCTGTGAAAGCAGTTGGATTCATCATAGGAAATCTCATATAGAGAGAATAGAAGATAGAATAGGATTTTTGGAGAATGCCTTCTTTTGATATGGATGGTATTGGGATAGAAAGAAAAAAAAAGGATTATGAAAGGAAGGGAAGGAATAATTAGAGATAAGATGTGGGGTTAAATTTGACAGTTCTGTGTTATATGATCCAAAAGGAATATAGTTTAGCAAAGGAGAGAACATTCAACAGTATGATAAAGCAAGAGAAATGAAGAAGAATGAAGTTTAAGAAAAAACTATTAGTCTTGATGATTAAATAATTTTGGAAAAAAATTACTATATTGGAGTAAAGGACAGAAATGAATTATAAATGATTGAGGAATAAAGGGATATTGAAGAAGTTTAGTAAAACAGTTTGTACATACTTTCTCATTAGGAAATAATGATAAAGAATAGTAAAAAGGAGATAAGTTCATTCCTTATAGGAAAAGCACAGTCAAGGCAAGGGCTTTGCTTTGTTTTTTATACTTTTCAAATGAGGACTAATATTTGAAATGTTGTAGACATAGTTAAAGTAGATTTAAGATGAAATTAAGATTAAAACATTGTGATAGCAGTATGTTGATAAAAACATCAATCTAAATGTTTGAGTTTCCAAAGATGAAAGCAAGAAATGGGTAGTAGAAGAAAAAATGTTAGCCAGATTAAATTATCATGATAGGAGGGTAGGAAAATTAAAAACCACCAGGATGCAAAGATCACATAAGTTTACACTATAACTTCACAAGAAGTTTAGTTATTGGAGATGTTGAAATAAATGGGAAGAAAAAGCAGTGGAGACCTAATGAAACTCCTCATGCTGGACCCATGAGCCATGAGAGTGAGAGAAGGAATATCCTCAACTGGAGAGATTTTGAGGGAAGTGACATCACTAGGGAAGCTAACTTTCCATTAAAATAAGAGGGTAGCAGGAATTTCGAGGAAATATTAGGGATGAAGAAATTTTATTCGTGATAGAATGGTGACTCCAAAACAAATAGTGGAAGAAACTTTTGCTACCCTTTCAGTTAAAAAATGGATAGAATTTAAAAAAAATTTTTTTAACTTTTTATATGCTAGCTTACCAAGAAAAAAAAAATCATTGTATCAAATACTATTACAATAAAAAATCTGAGAAAAAGACCTTCAAGTTCTAATTAGTGGTCCATCAATGTTAAACAACTTCTAATTAACTAAGAAATTGTGTTGAAGTTTCCTTTTAAGTATTTAGAACAAAAAGTTGAAATTTTCCTGAAGCTTTATGGCCTAGCCCTTAGGAAAGGGAGGATGTCATTGGGATTTTACTTGCACTATATAATCAACATGCCGTTTTCTAGTATTCACTGAATTTTTGAAATGTGATCTTCCAAAGAAATATTCATATTATTAAGGTGGGGTAAGAAATTTCCAATCAATAGAAAAAAATTTGTAGTAATGCAGCTTTGCCAGGGTTACCAGGATAAACTAACATATTGAATGTCCATAGGAGCATGACATCATAACAAGGATGGCAGCAGTGTTTGAGAGAGTTATAATCACACAATCTACCTGATTTTGAAAATTGTGAATGCTAAGCACTGAAAATATATTGTTTCTTTGCATGGACAATGTTTCCTTTCTGCATTTCATATGATTGACACCAAAACCAACTACTTTTACTAACTCCTTTGTGATATTTAGTCTGAATTGAATGCAGTGACTGTGGTCTATATTTATCCATATCAAGGTTTTATTTACCTGACTTCATTATAAATGTCTTGCTTGCAGAAGAACTGTCAATATCATTTTTAGAGGAACTATTATATCCTAACAAGATAGAGATAATTGAGTCCTTAGAGACCTATGTGCTTTCCAGTTATTACAAGATGGACATTTTCCCTCTACCTGACTATGTTGGGGCAGGCTATGCACTTTAAAATTAAATATACTTTTCTTTTAGCACAACTTCTTCATTTGGGGGAAGGGAAGATAAGTTGAAAGAAGCTTGCTATTTAGTTTTTGTTTTTTTTTTAATGTGTGTGGCACTGGCAACTAAAGCCATTAGCTTTCTTGTAATAAAACCTAGTAGGTGGAAAAAAAATATGCTTTAGCACAGTTTGTCATGTAGGAATAGGACTTCTGCCTTCATAGTTGAGAATTTTAGGCCTACATAATTTCAATTTTTTTCTTTAAAGTAGAAATACAATATACATATTTCTACATATGATATAGTATATTTGACTTAGAATATCATCATGATTCAAGAAACAAAAGAAAATAAAAATCACTTATTTATTACATTTTCCCCTTTAGTATAATGTCTTTTTGCAGATTTTTGGAGAATTTAATTGACAAATAAATACTTGTCTACTTTGTAATAAAAAAAAAAATAACGTAATTGTGGAAAGTATGTATTTCCTAAAGTGAATCATCAGAGAAAATGAATTCCATGTTCAGGGTGAATTGTGTTGTGTAGATCTACCAACCTTTTCTCTCATTCTCCCTGATACTTCTCCTTTCTAACATTGACATTGTGAGAACAGATGATTATTGTTTTTTGCCTAAAGTCACTGTACTTCCAACATTTTTCATTGCTTGACAGTGCACAGGGGAAAGGCTGTGTAAAAGCTTGTATTCCATGATAAGAAGAAGTGCTTCACAACAATCTCTTTCCATTTTGTGTCAATGTTGTGAATGGCGAATTTCAAAGTTATTGGTGTTATTTTGTTAGAACTGTTCTATCTCAAGAGCAAATATCAAGGAACCTCTTTTGTGATCTTTCTATGGCTAGTGTATCATAGACTTCTGAATTGTACAAGGAGAATCCAAAGTGTTTTATAAACCATTGTTTGCATCGAGATATAATGGGAATAAATACACAGAGAGAGACAATCAACACTATGTGCAGCTAAAAGGTGTTAGCTTGATCAGTGTGATAACTGGGCAAACCTGTGTCAGGTAGGGGGTTGCTGTATTTGCTATTATTAGCTGGTGGGGGGTAGCAGTAGGCTGGCATATTTAAGAAGGAATAAGATCTATTAACTACAAGTTGTTGCTAGTTAATTAGGTGGCCAGTGCTGATTTTGTTCCCTTATGGAAGCCTGCATTGTTTTCAGAATGAGAAGCAGACCCATGTAGACTCTTGAATTTTAGCAAAAGATGCATCTGTGTTAAGGAACCCTGGTAAGGTCATTGATGTGAGCATGTATCTCTCCCCTGTACTAAAGCAGAGACAGATACACAAAAAAAAATCTGTGTTTGTAAAAGTATATAAACATCACTTTCCTTATCCATAAAATAGAAATTTGTGATCCATTTCAGCTTTAACATATTATGATGCTGGATATTTTTAAACGAATATTGGGGATTTGGGCTCATGTTCTGGATTGGAATAATAGACTATTACTTAAGTGGCTTAGTGGACCTTGAATAAGTAACATCACCTCTGGGAACTTCAGTTCTTCATCTGTAAAATGAGGATGTTGGACTATATGGCCTTTAATGTTTCTTCTAGCTCTTAATCTATGATCTTAGCTCTTTGGTCTTAGCCTCTAAGGACAAGGTGAAATTGAGATAGTTGGAGAAGATGTAGCTTTTTTTCATATGGATTCTGACAGGAAACCACTTTTCAAATACCAGATGGTTATGAAGATGACTGGTGGAAACACATCTATGACAACCTAATGTTAAGTATATTCTCATGATGCTGTCAGTGTCATGGAAGTAATTTTAAATTGAGTTCTTTTTTATTTTTTCCAGTTTTCACTTTTACTTTTTAAACCATAACTATTAAACCAAGTTCCCATACTTAACAGTTTTCAAGGATCAAAAAAGCCAGATTTTTTTAAGTGTCTTTAGTGATGATAGCTTTTTAAAAATGAATACTTAATTGTTTTCTTATCAATAAAATTTGGAAAGTTATTAAGGCTCTGTGCAATGACAAATCAATTCTTCAATTTAAACATATTTATTCTACACTATATTCCATCAAAGATATTCCTGCCACTTCTGATCTTGAAGACCCAATTGTGTATTTTCCTAAAATATACTTTATTAATAATAGCCATAATAATAGCTATCATTAAATAGCAATTTAAAGTTTTCAATGTGGTTTTAAAGTGTTTCATTTTATTCTCTGAAGTAGTCTAGGAGAGGTTGCAATTATTACTAAAAAAAATTTATGTGTAAAAAAAATAAGTCAAAAGAAGATTACTTTTATTTGCTCAAGGTCATGGAATTAGGATTTGATGTGGGATTTGAACTAAGATCTTTTGGACTCCAGGTTCAGCTTTCTATATACTGCATTAGCAGGATTTCTTCCTACATGAGTTGCCCACTCTCCATGTGTTATCTTTTAAAAAAGGGTTTTTAAGAGAGAGAAAAAAGAGGAAGAGCAAAAATAGAATGAAGTTAATCAATATATTAAAAAACCTGATGTTTTATGTGATTTTCTTCAGTCATGGACATTGACCACTGTAAAGGAAAAAGGAGAGGGAAGTATTTTATCATATCTTTATTTTTACCTCTTTATAATTTCTCAACATTCAATTTCATTTGTTTTTGTGGTTATTGTTGTTATTTCCATTTACATTCCTGTATTCATAATGCACATTCCTCCCCCTGACTTTGCTAACATCATTTTTATATCAGTTCATATAAACCTTTGCATGTTTACTTCTCATCATGCTCCTTGTTTCTTATAGCACAAGATTACAATTTTTAGACACTCTTCTGGGGCTTTGCTAATGACCGATATTTCTCCTATAATTATTTTGATGTATATATATCCTATGACAATGTACTCTTAACAGAAATGAACTAACATACCAAATTATGTGGGTAAAAATTCTCTGATAAAGAATATATATAAAGCAATTCCAAAACCTTAAAGAAATAGATTGCCCAGGCTCTTTGTGGGAATTTTTATCTTAGCAGAGAAATCATGACCCTTGATGCTAATTAGCATCAACAGAAATTTCAACAAAGGTTTATATTTGAGGACAATGTAGATTTCTTGTGATATCAACTGTTTAAGTTATATCTTTGTTTTAGCCCAACATAGTGCCTAATACGTACAAGTGATCACTAAAGACTTATTGAATTAAATTATTTCAAGGGAGGAAGGAAATATTATTTGTATTAATCTTGAGAAGACAATCAGAAAATCAGTATTTACTTTTGTGGAGCATGAATTTTTGAAACATAGACATTACTTTACAGCCAGATGGACAAAACCAGGTTAATGCTAACTGATTTTTAAATAATGGCCTTGTGAACCGAGGTGGCAGAGTAGTACAAGTATTCAAGGTAAACTCTTCCAACATTCTCCTTCAGACAAATTTAAAATAACATATCAAATTGAATTCTGGAGCAGAATAGCTTAACAAAGCATCAGAGTCAAACATTTTCAGCTTAAAACAATTTAGGAGATCAGAAGAAGAAAGTCTATGATACTAGAAGGGGAAAATTGGCAAAGTACAATTATGTGGAACACCAGTTGTGGGCCTTGTGAGCTGCAAGAGAACAACAGCAGCTGCTGCAGCAGTCCTTTGTGGAGAACTCAGCATCAAAGATGGCAAGGTGATTGAACAACTGGTCAGAAAGAGATTACAGACTGGCACTGTTTGTAAGACTGGGCAGTGGTTGGAAACTCCAGTTCCAAGTTTTAGTTCCAGAGGGAAAAAGAGAGTAGAAGTCCTAGTTCCTGGTCAGAAAGAAATAGTGCTTGCTGATGCAAAGAAACACCTGATTAAGGACCTGAGTTCACACCAGGAGAACATTTACCTCTCCTCAGATAACAATAGATGTGAAAACAGCAGGATGAAAATCCTGAAGTTTGGAACAATAATACCACATCCCAGCAGATGAGCAGAACCCCAATTCTAAGGTTTAAAATAAAGAAAGACTGAAAAAATAAGCAAATAATAAATAAATGAACAAAAACAAACAAAACTACCAAAAAACGTTAGTTTAAATATGGGAAGCATAAGGGCAAAATCTCAGAATAAGAAAACTGCATGAATACAATTACAGGCAAACACTAACCCCTATCTTTTCTCTTATTCCTTCCTCTCTTACCTACATTTGGGTAAGATTAATTTCTATATCCAAATAGATGAGTGAGTGTACTATATGTAAAAATAAAGCTGGAAAAGCAATCATGATATGAAATAAAGCAAAACAGAAACAAGTCCAATTAAAAAAGATAAGTACAAAAAGTACATTTTGATAAAAGGTACCATAGGCAATAAAGTAACATAAAACTAAACACATACGCACCAAATGGCAAAGCATCCAAATTCTTAAAGGAAAGATAGAATGAGTTACAGGAGAAAATAGACAGTAAAACTAAATTAGGAGGGGAATCTTGTTATACTCTCAAAATGAGAAAAAAATTACCACAAATTAAATAAGAAAGAATTTAAGGAGATGAATGGACTATTAGAAAGGTTAGGTATAGTAGACCTCTGGAGAAAATCAAATGGAAATAGAAGTACTCTCAATTGTATATAACATCTTTACAACAATTAACCATATAATAGTGTATAAAAGCCTCAGAAACTAATGCAAAGAGGCATAAATGTTAAGTGCACCATTTTTGGACAACAGTGCAATAAAACAATATTCATAAAAGAATTTTGGAAGCATAAATTAAAATTAATTGGAAATTAAGTAATACTAAAGAATTAATAACTCAAAGAACAAATCATAAGAACAGTCTTTAAAGTTCTTTAAAAAGAATAATAGCAAGACAACATACCAAAATTTGTGGGATATATCCAGAGGAATACGTATATAAAAAGAATATATAAAAGAAATCTAATAAATGAACTGAACATGCAACTGGAAAACAAAAAGAAAAAAGAACAAATTATTCCCCAGTAAAACAAAAAAATTTTAATCCTGAAAATCAAAGTAAAGATTAATAAAATTAGAAGTAAAAAATCGTTAAACTAATGAATAAAGCTAAGAGTTGGTTTTGTTGGGGGGAAATGGATATGCTTTTGGTTAATTTGATTTTTTAAAGCAAAATAAATTATCAAAAGTGAATAGGGTCGGGGCAGCTAGTTGGTATAGTGGATAGAGCATCAGCTCTGAAGTCAGGAGGACCTGAGTCCATTTATTGCCCAAAAAGCAAAAAATTTGTGTAGACTCTTTGATCTACCAATAACAATATTAGGTCCACATCACAAAGAAATTAAAGAAAAAGAAAAGACCTATATGTATATAAATATTCATAGCAGGTCTTTTTGAATTGGCAAAAAAAAAAATGTGAATTAAGGCTTAATCCATCAGTTGGGAAATGGTTTAACATGTTATATTATTTCATTGTGAAAGAATACTATTGTGTTGGAATAAATATTAATAGGATAGTTTCAGAAAAAAAAAACTAGAAAAATTTATATAAACTGATGCTAGGTAAAATAAACCAGATCAAGAAAACATTGTACACAGTAACAGCAATATTATAAGGGTGATCAAGTGTAAAAAGCTTAGCTATTCTCATCAATAAAATGATCCAAAACAATTCCAAAGAACAAATAATAAAAAGGCTATCCACCTGAGTACAGATCAAAGCACACTGTTTTTTGTTATGGGCCAGAACTCTGAACTTGAAACAAAGGATACAAGGTACTAAGTCAGTGGAATTGATAGAGACAATAGATATCTAATTTAGCATGGTTCAGTATAATTGAGCTGATTCTACAAGACGTTATGGGCCAGAACTTGAAACAAGGTACTAAGTGGAATTGAGGAGACAATGGTTAAATCTAGTTTAGCATTGATTTAATCCTACAACAAATAATGGTTTCCTAGTGATGTAATGATTGGTGTATACTCAGTGTGGGGCATATAAACTAGAAGCTCTCAGGGCCAGAAAAGATAGGCACACTAGATGCTCTTGGAGGCTGAGACAGATTCATTCCATCATCCACCTTTGTTGTGGTTAGAGGCTGAAACACAAACCTTTGGATTCAGAGACAGTCAGGGAGATTCAGAAGCCAGAGAAGGCAGGTGGGAGTTCAAGCTCTCAGAACCAAGGGCAGATTGAAAGGCTCTCCAGAAAGCTGCCCAGCCCCAGGCAGGAGATAATAAAGGATCTGGACTATAAGAAAGCTAAATGGGCCACAGGAAAGGAGACAAGATTTAGAAAGAGACAATAAAGGATTTGGACTTTCTCCCCTGGCTATTCTCATGGTGATTACTTAACTGAGACAAGGCTGCTTCCAGAGACCCCAAGAAAACCACAACAAAGAAGATTACATTTTAAAGAGAATATTACAGTTTTTCATTTTATTTTTCTTGCTTTTTCTTTGTCAACATAGATAATGTGGAAATATTTTATGTGGCTTAACATATATAATGAGAAAGATGGATTTTCTGCTTAATTTAAATACTGTAATTTAGTTCCTCTCCAACTTATTCCCCCCCACAGAAGTTACTGCCCCTTACCCCAGTTTCTCAATTTGGTAATTTTGAATTATTCTCCCCACTTTTTTGCCTTACATTAACCCCAATATTCTAATTACTTACATTAGCAAGTAATTTTCAGCTCCCCACAAATTTTCACCTATCATTCTCGTTCTTTCTACTACCACGTTTATCAACTTTTTTCACATCCACATCACATCTAGCACCTTATGCAGCAGCATGATTGGCAGTACTGATTTTATATGCTCAATGTCCAATCCATTATTGAGATGGCTAACAGAATATCTTCTTAAGGCATGGGTCTGACTATACTTGAGCACTGTTTTTGCTAAGAGAACTTTAGAGGCTCTAAAGAGGATATAATAAAGATTTCTTTGAAAGTTTTTGAAAACATTTGTCAGCACTGTGGAGAAAGCAAAAATAAATACTGGAAACATTTAAAATTCTTATTTCTGGAGGATTTCTATCAATTTATTCATTCAACAAATTTATTGAGCAATCTTATATGCAAATAACTGAAATTACAAAGTATCTCTACAAATGAAAAAAATCAAGTTAATATTTTATTTTCATCGATACCTGGCTTTTCTAATTAATTATCTTACTTTACTGATTTCTTCTAGGGGCCAGTTGTAGATATTGTTAGAGAACTTCATTTTCACCACTTTCCCTTTTCACATGTGTTAGAGAATTCCACTCATATTATTCAAATTTTATATTATAAACAAACAGGTTTTATTTCTAACAAAATCAAGAGTAATTTAACATGAGCTTCTTCATTGTCTTTATCATCATTCAAATTCAATAATTGAGATAATTCTTTTAAACTTTAGAAAACAAAATATTATAACAGCATAGCATTCTTTTTAAACTAGGGGTTGGAAATCAGCAGCCAGATCCTAGTGGAGGTCACCAGTAAAGCTTTACCTTGATTATTTCATGAAAATTCAATTTTACATTATTGATTCCACCTTCTTTTAATTTAGCCTTTCCCTGACATTCTGTGATATCATATTCTGTTGGTTCTCTTCTTGCCTTGCTTTCCACTCATTCTCTGATTATTTTTCTGGAACTTCTTTTCACCTTTAATTGATAATATTCCCCCAGATTCTATTATCAATCCTAAATTCTACTTTTACATTAGTTTTTTGTTTGTTGATTGAAATTTGTTGTTGCTGCTGTTATTTTCATCTGTCCCCACAAGTTTAATTATAGCATGTATTCATATCTCCTATCTTTTTCTCCAGGTCTCTGACCTCTCTTTCAACTACCTATTAGCCATTTCTGTTTGCTGTTCTAGCACCTTGAATTCAAAATACTGCAAAACAATTTTTATCATATATCCTTCTTTAATTGCTCTATATTTAAAATTTCACCACCATTCTATTATTAATTCTCAGTTATCTTTGACTCTCACTTATTCTTTTTATCAAATTAATTAAGTCCTTCATTTCTACCATTTTAATAATGTTTTATATCAACTGCTTAAGAGTCAAAATCCCAGGTAAGTGTGGATCTTTCTGACTTTGAAACAAATTATCTTTTTTCTATTTTTAGACTTATATACTCTTTCATAAGGGCAGTCCCTGGTTCTTTTTAGTTTTAGGATCTCTAGAAGTATACTTATTATACAACTATTTAGTATGAGTATTCAAGAAATATTTGTTCAGCTAAATTGAATCAAACATAATAAGTCCTATAGTAGCTAACGTGACAGTCTTTGTGTGTGTGTATGTGTGAATATATGTATGTATATATATATATATATGTACATATATCCACATTATACATATTATATGCATTCATAATAGCAGTTTATGATAGCTTGTAAAACATTTTCCTTATTCTTCACTATTCATAAGCTACAGGAAAATATTAAAATCATTTTGTTGTTGTTGTTGAGGCAATTGGGATTAAGTGACTTGCCCAGGGTCACACAGCCAGGAAGTGTTAAGAGACTGAGAGCAGATTTGAACTCAGGTCCTACTGACTTCAGGACTGGGGCTCTATCCACTATACCAACTAGTTGCCCCCTAAAAATCCATTTTTAATGAGAAAAATGAAGACCTAAAAAGTTAAAAAAAAAAAAAAAAAAAGAATTCTGGTGATCCTACTTAGAATTTAATGTACATTTTTATAAAATATTAAATATTTTGATATTGTGTTAATAATACATATTTTAAAAATCATTATTAATAATACCTAGCATAGATTTTAATGCCATCAATGAATTTATCATTTAAAAAATTTTCCTTTTTCTAATAAAAATTTTCAAACAGTATCTTTAGCTTTTAATATCATAAATTTAGATTTTTTTTTTTTTTTTTTTTTTTTTACTTTCAAGCCCCTGGTCTAATCAGGCACTAACTTAGCACAAATATCCTATAAAATTTATTTAGAAAATGGAGGAAGACAGCATTTAAATCTAAGTATGCTGCCTTTTACTAGCTCTAGGTTTACTTGACTTTAGTTTTTCTTTGAGGAAAATCTGCTCAGGATCACATATTCTACAGCCAGAACGGATCTTAGTAGTTATCCTGTTTAATCATTTTACAGCTGGGGAAACTGAAGCCTAAAATGGTAATTTACTCATTCAACAATTATGTATGATATATGTAGATGGCAGAGCCAGTATTCAAGCCCTTGTCTAATTACATCATTCCACAGTACTCTTCTCAGAGATCACATTCACATACACAAACAAAATGATCCAAATATTTACTGTGAAGCCATATAGCTGTGGCTATTGAAAAAGACCTTACTCCTGGCTCAATCACAGGAAAGAAGCCCATTTTGTACAACTTGTATTTCCTCAGTGAACCATGCAGATGCCCACACTCAAACTATTACAAGATTGTAATGGTTCCTGTTGAGTTGAAATTCACCTCTTCTGCTCTTACTTGAAAACATGGGATTGTTTCTCTCCCCAAATGAATATGAAACATCCAAGCACATGAAACCAGAAATGTAATTTTGAATTCTGCTCTGGCTGTGCAAAATAGTTGAAAACCCCTTGTTAACATTCAGGGGATTCCCTTCCAAACTACATTGCAAATAGGACCCATTCCTAGTCTGCATTTCATTCTGCCATCTCATTCTCAAAATGTGCTTCTCTATGCAGCAGGCTCACTGTGCAGGATAAGCACAAGCTTTCAGAGGAGAAAATTTATGTCACTTTCTCCTCACATCCAGATAGCCCCGGAGTGAATATGCCACTGTAATTCAAATTGCACTAGCACCTTTCGATCTGTTTATGAATGGTGGAACATCCCCATGAGTGAATTAGAGCACTATGGTCTCTGGGCAACAATATTATTTTTGCAAAATTTGTACTGAATTAAAAAAATATATCATCTATGAAAGAAATAAGAAATTGGAACGTTCAACATTTATCCAGAGTGGGTTTTAGTTTCAGTTCAATTTTAAGTTATCTTAGCTGTAGATTTACTGTTCCTAACTGTTGCAGAAAGGATAAGATGAGATCAAGCTAAGATCATCAAAGCTCTAGCTGGCCTGGGGGATTGGCTTTGCTTGCATGCTTAGATATGCTAGCTTTTCAGAGAGGAGACTCCTATATACCAAGAAAACACAAGTTAATACAATAAGAAAGAACACATCCCTGAAACTGCAAAATTTCCACATGGCTAGTTTCCTGTTGAAATTGAAAATTAAAAAACTTGTTCTTTAAGTCTTAAAATTGAGAAAAGCCTAACACTTCAGTTAAAATAAGAGCATCCTTTTTAAGGACATGAAATATGAAATAATAATAAAAATTTCAAAAGAAACCTGAAAGCTAAAAGTGGATTATTTGAATATTGTCCAAGGTGTCCTGTATGCAGAAATGAGACTATTGCCATGGCAATGAACTTGCACTAATCAATTAACCAAGGAATATGGGGACATATATCCAGAGGAGAAAACAAACCCTATTATAAGGAGCTTACATTTTAATGAAGAAGATGTAAACATATGTGTGTGCAAATATGCAGCATAAATAAAAAGTAAATAAGAGTAAGAATAGATAAAAATAGCTAGCATTATATAGCACTTACTATGTTCCAGGCAATTGTGCTATTGCTTTATAATGAGTGTATCATTTGATCTTCACAATAACCCTGGGGAATAGTTGCCATTATTACCCCCATTTTATAGGTGAAGAAAGTGAGGTAAATAGGGGTTAAGTGATGCGATCACATTCTAGCCTATCCACAATATCACCTAACTGCTGTTAAATGCAATGGTATTTAGGAGGGGAGATACTAGGAGTCTGGAGGACTTCATATAGTGCTAGAGCTTTAGGAAACTCTAGGAAGAGGGAGAAACTGTAAGGTAGAGGTAAAGAGGAGTTCCATTCCAGACATATGGAATAGTCCATGAACAATCTTTGTATAAATGAAATACAGAAAAAGTCAGTTTGATTAGATGACAGAGTATAAGAGGGAAAGTTATGTCCATTGAGACTGAAGGACATGAACAGTGATAGACATTTATACAATGATTATGATGAAGGATATCCATTTTTGCAGATATGTAATAGAAACTAATTTGCTAGCATAAAGTTATAATAACCATGGCTTTCTTAGTATGGTGTCTCAACCAACTTAGTTAATGAATAGTATATTTGTAGGGTGACTGAGAGAGTAACCTAGTTAGAATAGAATGTGCAAGTTCTAATGATTATATCTTCTATTCATATAGCACTTTTTGGTAGTGGCTGTTATTACTATTATTGCCATTGTCAGTGTTGTTGTTGTTGTTCAGGCATACTAGTCTTCATGACCCAATTTGAGGTTTTCTTGGTGAAAATACTGGAGTGGTTTGCCATTCCTTCTCCAGCTCAATTTAAAGATGAAGAACGGATGCAAATAGGGTTAAATGATCACACAGCTAGGAATTGCTGAGAACAAATTTAAACTCAGGTCTTCTTGATCCCAAACTCAGCACTCTATTCACTGTGACACCCAGTAGCACCCTTTAGCACTTAAGAGTTCATTAAGCCCTGAAGGACAGGTAATACTAGCTAGTAATATTAGCCCTATTTTATAAAATTTAGAAACTAAGATGCAGATAAATGCCTTAGTCATGCAGAAAGTAAATAGCAGAGATTATATTCAAACCTAGGACTTGACTCAGTGCCAAATTCACTCTCCACTATGCTACACTTCCTTTCTGGCTTAAACAGGTCAGTGAATTCATATAATGCAGACCTGAAAAGCCAGCAGGAGTAATTTAGATTTAATTCTGTAGGAAATGGATTTATGAAAGGTTTGAGTAGAGACATGACATTATCCAAGTAGATCTAAGGACTATTAGTCTGCTCTCTTCAGTCTCCCCTAATATGTCATTAACCTGAAGGTGCCCTGACATTCCCTAATTCACAAGCTGCCTTTGGCCACAGTACTCTATCACTTCAGAGTTTAGTGGAAGATACTCTTTCCTTTCCTGGCTTCCTTCAAGGTTCAGATTAAATTCCACCTTTTGCAGATTACCTTTTCTGGTCCCTTTCCTTGTGACCTTTTCCCTTTCTTCTGACTTTACCTTCTGTCTGTCTTTCTATCTCTGAATATATTCATATATTCATATATATTATTCATTATTTACATGTTATCTCCCTCATTAAAATATGACCTCCTTGAGGGGAGGAATGATGTTTTGGTGTTTTGTTTTTAAGCTATCCATCCTAAGAATTTAGTACAATGCTTGACACATATTGGATGCTGAGAGAGACAGAGAGATAGAGAGACAGAGAGTCAGAGAGAGACAGACACACAGAGAGAAACAGAGACAGAGAAAGAGAGAGAAGAGACAGAGAGGACATAGAGAGACAGAAAGAGATGGAGAGGAAAAAAGAGACAGAGACACATAGAGAGACAAAGAGAGACAGAAACAGAGACAGAGAGAGAAGAGACAAAGACAGAGAAAGAGAGATGGAGAGGAAGAGAGGGAGAGAGAGACTAGAGATCTTTTTGTAATTACAGGTAAAGTTAGTTTTCCCTTAGGTCTCCTTACTTAACTGTTTCTCTATTTCACCTTTCCCAGAGACAGTTATGTGGAGGACAATGAGAAAGTCTAAGACTCTAGGGAATCTCTAGGGTTTCCCCAATTCCCTGTTGCTCTGCTACTGCCTGACTTTGTAGTTCTTACTCTCCAGGCTACCTTTCTTGTGAGTTAATTCCCAGAATGATTTTTTTTAACTGCTGAATAGTGGTTCATTAGAGATTATATAAGTGGGATAAGGAGGAAAGGCTGAGGGTAATGTGAATTGAGATAATGAGAATAATTGAATACATGGCTTAGCATCAGAATCAGATAATAATGTGATTATGGAATGAGATAATATATACAAGATATTTTGTAGAGAAAGTGCTTTATAAATGTCAGTTATTATTCTTAAATCTATGTCTCCCAAGAGCCTAGCATAGTGATTTGAACAGAATGGCCATTGAAGTTATTTATTGAAAAATGGCCACCAAGTAAACAAGTCATGAAGGAATTACTAAGAAGGCAACATATAAAAGAAAGCAGAAAGAAGTAGAAAGAATGAAGAATATTTATTCTGTTCTTTTTTTTTCCAAAATGGAGTTTCCAGAAGTAACTCAACTAAAGTAAAGGGACCACAGGGATAGAAGGAGAAAACAGAATCTTATTGAATACCTACTCTGTGTAACTTAGCCTCTATCTGCTTCCTAGAATAATAGAATCTCAAAACTGGATTGTCATGTGACCCACCCTCCTGTTTGAACTTGAAATTCCATGTGTAATAAATACCCCTAGCAAGCGAACATCTAGCATGTATTTGAAATCCTTTAGGACATGAATTTCCCATATAACATACTTATTCTTTATAACTACTTTTTATCAGTGACTTCTTTCATTTTAGGCCAACACACTTCTTAGCTACGATAGTCACAACTGATTTCATCAGTTTGGGTGAATAGAAGCTGTTTGTTAAAAAGAATCTAACTATCTGTATGTCATATCTAAACATTTTTTTCAGTCATGTCCAAACATTCGAGATCCCATTTGGGGATGGCAAAGATACTATAGTGATTAGCCATATCATTTTCCAACTCATTTTACAGTTGAGGAAACTGAGGCAAACAAGGTTAGGCAACTTTCCCAGAGTCAAACAGCTAATAAGCATCTGAGGCTAGAATAAAACTCAGGTCCTCCTGCCTCTAGGCCTGGCATTCTATCCACTGTGCCACTTACCTGCTCTAGCATTAGCTATATACAGAATCAGCCATATGCCAAATGGAACGAATTCGGGTGCATACATGTCAGAAAATGACACAGCACCTGAGTGAAGGAAAGGGATGCTTTAATTGATGTGCTGTGTTATGTTCTACTTATTTGTTTTTATTTTGTTAACTCTACCTAGATCCTCAAAGCTTTGGTTTGCATCCTTCCATCCTCTCTTGACAGATCTGAAGCCTGTAATCCTGGGGAGTGTTGATCTTATGTTATACTAGAGGTCCTGGTAATTGGCTTTAATCAACAGAAGATGACTTTGTTCCATTTCTATGACAGTTGAAGTCAGGGGAATTGATTACTCTGTAAGCTCATCCTGAGAAAGGAACTACATTTCATCACATAGCAGCTAGATATTTCCTTTGTGCTTAGGTGGATGGAGTGTGGCTAAATGGATAAGGGACGCTTTTTCATGGATATTCAGCATTGAATCCCTAGACTCTAAGGCAGAAATGCAGAATAGAGTTTTGGAAAGAACAGTGGACTTAGAATTCCAAGATTGCTTTGAAATAGCTTATATTTACTCTATTTACTATCGTTCTTCATAATGGGGGACGGACTTCATTGGTGCCATGAGCAAGTCACTTGTAGTTCTTAAGTTTGTCTCTCCATCTGCAAAATGGGTATTGCTTATTATGCCACTTGCCATAGGGTCATGTGGAAAGTGCTCTACAAATTATTATTACCTTTGTTTAACAGAAATCACTTTATAAGCCATAAAAGACTATTTTCCTTATTTTAGCTGTGGGATCATCAGCATATTCATTTTGGGGGAAAATGAGATGCACTGAACCATGGCTTTCAGAGTGAAATTTTTAAAAGTTAATTTAGTCACGGCTCTTTCCTGTGCAGTTCCTATAAGGAAGTGAGAAACTCTATGGCATAGTAGGAAAATCTTTGCATTTGAGTCAGAGGATCAGGGTTGGAATTCTTCTCTGGTACTAATTGGCAATATGACCTTGGTCAAGCCACTTTGCTCCTTTGGGCCTGTTTCCTACACCATAGGGTTGGATAGATAAGCTTTATAGGCCTTTAAGCTCTAAACTGGGAAACAAATGGAGGAAGAATGATTAACTAGTGCCACAAAAATATATAAAAAGATAGCATTAATACCTTCACTTACAAGAATAAGTATATAAGAGAACTGATTAGTACTGATAATGTTTATAAATTTTCTCAGGGTTTTCAAATGGAACTCCCTTCCTTTTTCCATCCACTCCCAAAACCTCTTTCCTCTCTCTCTCTCTCTCTCTGTCTTTCTCCGTCTCTGTCTGTCTGTCTCTCTCTCTCTTCCTATCTCTCCATCTTTTTCCCTCTCTCTCAATCTCCCTGTTTCTCTCTCTTCTGTCTCTCCACTCTTTATTTCTTTTTTTTCCTCTCTCTTGTCTTTTTGTCTGACACTCTCATTGTCTCTCAAAATTTGTCTTTTACCACAGCTCTTGAGACAGAAGTGATAGTACTAAGTTAAGCCATAGTGAGAGATATTGAAGAGTGAACTATTAAATATACAGTATAGTCACTTCCATTCAATTAGGAGATGGAATATGTAATAGTGTTTGGCAGATAGCAAATTCCATGAGGATAGAGGATTATATTTTATTTAAAATTTATATTTTCCTAAGGGCTTAGGAAAGTGATTTGCACACAGTAGAAAATTAATAAATAAATATTAAATATTTTTAATTATGCAATGAAAAACTGCCCCAGTAACTCAAATCTTTCTGAGAGATTACCCAGTTACTTTTTTTTCCCCTTCTATACCCCTTTAACCTTTACCCCTCCCCAGAAAAAGTTCAATTATTGCAATCTGCTTATTCAAACAACTTGTTTTCTTTAAAATGTAAGATTAGGATTCAAATGAAAAGAAACATGGGGTGGGAAAATCAATTTGCAAATCACAGCAGCCACTCTTGACAAACTTCACAGTAAAGATGATTAAAAGAGAATTTGACTTTTAATAAATCAATTTGTTCTGTTCTTGTGGTCCCTCCCCGACTGAAGGAATTTGGTAGACTTTGGGGGAATGTAAGATAATTTCAATATACACGCTGAGTCAATTAATACAAATTCACATGTTCCTTTTAAAAATTTCTTTAAATGACTGTTCATCATTCAATTGGAATTACTGTATCTGTCATCATATTGAGTTTGTCATCTTTTTCTTTTTTATCAAAAGAAATTGTTTTTTTTTTTTTTCCTGGAATGATAAAAACTAGAAAGAATAGTGTAGTCTAATGTGCTAATCAATTTCTAAAATGTCATTAAATATAATAAGAAACTGATTTCCGGGGGGGGATAGGAGAATAAACAATATATTCCATTATTATGATCCCAGAAAAACAAACAGTCGGCTTCTAGAATGAATTATCCAATATGTTTTGTTTAAAAATATTCATTTAAATTCTCAATCACTCTTTCATGGTCATCCCAGTTTCTGGTTATAAATTAAGCATTTCCACCTACTGCATTAACAGATAAAGTAATTTTGGAGATAAAGGAGCAGCAATGTCTGGCATGGACACCACACTTTTTTGTGGACCCTTGTTCAGAAAGTTATGGAAATATGATGCCTTATTGATCACTATGTGAATAGTTCCCTAATAAGTGATTCTGATTATCTTTTTTTCTGACTGCAAATATAGTATTTTAGTTTTTTTTTTAAATTAAAGCTTTTAATTTTCAAAACATATGCATAGATAATTTTCAACATTCACCTTTGCAAAACCTGTATTCCAAAATGTTTTCTCTTCTCTTCCCTCATCCTCTGCCCTAGATATGGCAAGCAATCTAATATAATAATTCTTCATATATGTATATATATATATATATATATATATATGTGTATATATATATACACACACACACACACACACACACACACACACACACACACACACACACAATTATCATGCTGCACAGGAAAAATCAGATCAAAAAGGAAAAAAATGAGAAAGAACACAAAAAGCAAACAAAAACAGCAACAACTAAATGAAAATACTATGTTGTGATCCACAATCAGTTCCCACAATCCTCTGGGTGCAGATGGCTTTCTCCATCACAAGTCCATTGTAACTGGCCTGAATGATTCTAATTATCAAAGATATCTGAAAACTTGGAAGGAATTTGAAGACTGAAAGTTTTTGCTTGCATTGTCATATAAATGGACTCGTAGGTGGAATTTAATTGTTAATCATTTCTATTTTTCATGTATTTATATCTTACCCAGATTGTAATCCAATTAGATTGCAAACTGCTTAAGGATAGGGAGTGTGTCTTATCCTTTAAATAATAATAGTTTGCTCTCAAATGTTACTTTAGTACAGTCATCTTTAACTTTTTTATAATGTATTCCTATTCTGAATTTATCAATTAGATATATGTGCTACTGTATCATTTTATAAATGATAAAACTTACATTTTAAAATTTACACAAAAAGGGACATTTGAAAAGGACAAGATGCAGATAAAATAATATTTCAGTCTGGAATCAACAAAAAGCTTCAGGAATTTATTGAATAGGGGAGTGAAAGAATCAGACAAGTACTTTAGGAAAATCATTTTTAGCTGTCATGTGGAAGATGCATTGGAGCTGGAAGATACTTGAGACAGAGAGATCAATTAGGAGACTATTGCAATAATCTGGATAAAAAAGTGATTAAAACCTGAACTAGGTGATTTGTGAGCATAGAGAATAGCTATATAGATAAAA
Source organism: Sminthopsis crassicaudata (assembly GCF_048593235.1). Taxonomy (NCBI): domain Eukaryota; kingdom Metazoa; phylum Chordata; class Mammalia; order Dasyuromorphia; family Dasyuridae; genus Sminthopsis; species Sminthopsis crassicaudata. The sequence goes on along the minus strand of NC_133619.1, from coordinate 372,856,129 downwards.
ATGATGAAATTTAGCAACTGATTATGTATATAGGGCAAGTTAGTAAAGAGTTGATTTTGAAACCTAGCTTATACCCTAGAAGAAAGAGGAAAATTCGGAGAAGGGATAGGTTTTTTGGGGAAAATAGTGTAAGGAGCTCTGAGTTGCTATCACAACTTATCATTGCTTACTAATTCTGAAAGATTCATTCTGTATTGTAGGGGCAGAATTGGGAAACATTATATGGTAAGTGGATGAGCTACATTGGAAACAAGACTCTTGATTGGCTATTATCTATAGAGTACCAGGGGACACCTCAACCTATGATCCTTTATTTAGTCGTATTCTCTTTGGGGTCAATCTCTTAGGTATGCCAACACCTGTTTTGGAAATTGCTTGTTTAGAGAATACTTAAAAAAAGAAACAAAAATAAAGAAACATTTACTATCTCTTTTAATATTTATACTTACTGTGAAATAAATAAGACAGATATTAATTAACAGGAGTATGATTTCACATGGGTAGGGAGCTGCCTCATATGGCAATTCCTCTAGTAACTCAGATCCCAACCTGTTTATAACTTTATCTTAAAGAAAGCCTAGGTCCTTGTAATGTTAAAAGATATACTCATGTCCATGCAACTAGCATTGTCAGGGGCAGGCCTTGCCTTTGGATCTTCTCTCAAAAATCCCTGTCCTCTATATCACATTACTTCTTCTGGTATTATTATCACCCTCATTTCACTGGTGCAGAAACTCAGGAAGTTCAAGGAGATTAATGCATTTCCCCAAAGCTAAACAGGTAATGTTTTGGAGCCAGAACTCAAACCTGCAATTTCTGATTCCAAGTTTCGTGTACTTTCTATAATACCAGAACATCTCTTTTATGTATTCTGCTCAATATTTAACACAATATGTTGTGTGTACTAAGCACTCAATAAATAGTTTTTAACTGATTGATTAAAAGTTCACAATTGTGATGCATATTTTATGGAAAAAGTGTTCTTCTGTCTTTATACCTGGTACTTGCCATGTAATTCAATTATATCAGATATTTCTGGTACTTTCATTTATCAGAATCAATTCATTTTTAAACTATTTAAATAACAAATTAAAGCTTAGTATTCTTAACTTTAAAATCTGGTCTTTATATATATTTTTTAAATAGCTATTTTACCAATATTCAGAACCTCATAATAAATCATGCTTGGGAAGAAAACAATTAAGATGCACAAAAAATGAATTAAAAAAAGAAGAGAGGACATAAGATGGTGATTTAAGTCAGTGCCTGAACTGGAGAATTGACTTATTTCTATCCATATTTGGACAACAGATGGTATGACTATGTGGTCTGCATCCTGGTAATTCAAAGCCTCACATACTGACTAAAAAAATAATTAAAAAATACGAAAATGTCACTGGGCATCTGATGATGGTAGACTCTTCACAGTGTTTGATTTTGGAGAAAATAAATAAAAGAAGTTTGGCAAATGAGAACTAAAATAGGAGAATTCCACTCAAGTGTAACTAGCAATATGTTATTATTAGATTCAAAATATATTTGCTGTGATAAGATTCTTAAAGGTTATAGAAAGATGATACAATCTTTATTTTTTTTTCACCAATGCTATTTGGTTCCAATTGTAAATGATATGGGAATAAAATTGTTTTTAATTAATCATAATGTCAAGATGGGAGGGAAAATTCACAGTATTCTTGAAGTTTATGGTACTTCTTGGGATTTTGTTTTTACAATTTCCTTTCTCATTTTCTTTTCTTTTCTTTTCTTTCTTTCTTTTTTTTTTTTTTTTTTTTTTTTTTTTTTGGAGGCTGGGGTTAAGTGACTTGCCCAAGGTCACACAGCTAGGAAGTGTTAAGTGTCTGAGACCAGATTTGAACTCAGGTCCTCCTGAATTCAAGGCTGGTGCTCTATCCACTGCCCCACCTAGCTGCCCCTTCATTTTCTTAAAAAAAAAAAAAAAAAAAAAAAAAAAGCAGATCATTTTCTTTGTGAATCAACATTAATAAAATGCAAAAAAAAAAAAAAAAGAATAAATAATTTATTTATTTATATGAACATTATAATGACCAAAAGCACAACTATATACAACAAATAAATAAAATGTCTAGCATAATGAGATTAAAAGTTTTTGAAGATAGCAAAATACATTTTTATCTAAGTTGTAACATTTGAGCAACAAACATCACTAAATAGATGAGTCTAAATAAGTGAGGAGAGAGCTAAAATAATACTTTCAAATATCCATTTTCCTATGTTTCTCCAAAGTTTCATAGAAGAAAGAACCTTGTTCTGGGAATTGTGAGAAATGCCAAATATCAGCATTCTGATTAGCTAGCTGCCCCCTCAGACACATTCTCTGGTGCTCAGATTGACATAAAGGTCATGAAGACTCTCCAAAGTCACCTATAGTTTATATACCATCAAAATTCCCACTTATTACTGCTATATATGTTATTTGTCACAATTAACTCCTATATCCCTGAACTTATTCCATCACCCACCTCTGTATCTTTGAATAGGTAATTTATCCTGCTGAAAGTATACATCTTCCCCACCTCCACTTCCCTGAATTCTTAGCTTCCTTTAAGACCCTGCTCAGGTGCCATTTCCTATGAATAATCTTTCCTTAGCTTCCATCTAGTTGCTAGAGTTCTCTTCTTCTTTAAGATATTATGTATTTTACTTGTTTACTTGTTTGGAGCTGGTAATAGTAAGAGTAGAAATAGCAACATTAGGTAGTAATATCAATAACAATAATAATAGTCTTGACAAATCCCTGTATTGTAAATGCAAATATCAATATACCTTAGTAAATTCCACAATAAATTTTAAGACAAAACTATGGTTAAAAATAGCATTTCAATGCAGGTAGAAACACTTTACTATCAAGAGAAAATACTTTATCAGGTGGCTAGAATTATACATCAGAAACTATTCTTTATAAGCTAACATGACAAATTTCTATATCAGAAATCCAAAACATCCTTGAGAATTTGATAATTGAACTCTCTTGATAAAAGAAATAGAGCTCCATTTTAGATAGAATTTTTATCTTTTAATTGTGTAAAATTATATAGAATTTAATTGTATAATAATAAGAATATTTTAATAAATGGCACCATACAAAATGCTAATGATATACAAAATAAATAGAATGAAATAGTTTCAAAATATAGAAAAGAGCCCTAATTAAAGAAATCAAAGTGATATGCTAACAGCTTGAGTTATATTTCCCTTTCATCCATTGCTACTGTAGTTATCCTAAAGATACATGCTGAAAGAGTTTGGTCTTTGAATATGTAAGGAATGGGTATGTAAGGAATTGGTTATATTTAAGCAGGGTAGTAATAGTGAAAGCTGTATTTTAGACATCAACATGTAAAAGGGACTGGAGGAGAGTAATATATAGGAAATTTAAGGTGATGTAAAAATAAAGGTAAAATAATTGTTTTCTTAAAATAGGACATAGTGGGGTAAAAAGACTAGAAACAGGATGCCTAGTCAAAAGCTGTTTATTTTTGTTATTGCTGTAATGGTAGTGATAGTGGTGATAGGTTATGGTGATTGTAATAGGGTCAGTATTAGTCCAAAGTATAAAGGCCTAATCTAAGGATAGGGAAACAAATGACTGAATAACAGCAAAAGAGAATGAAAGATACAAAACGTTTTTCAGGAAAAAAAATGGTAAGACTTTACAATTGATTTTATTCACCCGTTCTCTCATGTTTCTATATTTGGGTTAATATTTCATGTTTCTTCTCCTTTACCTCTCTTAAAAAATAACCTAATGAGACAGTTCCAGGTGGGTAGGCAGGGAGACAACAAGCATTTATTAAGTGCTTACTATGTGAAAAGCAATGTGCTAAGTGTTGGGAATGCAAAACCAAGCACAGAGAAACACAGTCCTTGAACTAAGAGAATTTACATTTTACATTCTAATGGAAGAAGAATATACATAAGGGTGAGATTAAAAGGAAGGAGGGAAGGTATCCATATGAGGTCATGGAACACAGAAAGTCGGAAACAGAGCTTGGATGGGAATGAACCAGATTGTCCTAATTCCATCTCCCAAAGAGAAACCCCAGAAAGAACTCTTGGTGCTAAATAACTTGCCTAGGGTCACACATCTAGGAAGTATTAAGTATATGACATTGAATTTGAACTCAGATTTTCCTAACTCAAGGGCTGATGCTCTATCCACTGCACCATCTAGCTGCCCCTAGAAGGAATTTATTAATGGGAAGCATGGTGGAGAGATGTCTAGGGAGATAAAACTCTTGGTACTGAGAGAATTTACAGGGTAAAAGGACATCTTACTCACTAGGACAAATTTCAGAGAATGAGAACTATAGCCAGGAAAGGAAACATGTCAAATCTATTTCATCTTCTCTATTCTTACTACCATCAACATACAAACACTCATTACAATCTATTTGGACTATTTCAACAGTTTCTTTTTAGATCTCCTCACCTGCAACTCTCTTCCAGATTCACTCTTACTTCATGTTAGTGCTATAATAATTCATATTGAACACTAGATTGGCCATCTTGCTACTCTGCTCAAAATTCCTCAATAGCTTCCTATTGCTCCCATGTAAGATTGTGATTTGTGTGCATAGCATTCAAGATTATACAGCAGCATCTTTACACCTTTATTTCATATTGTCCTCTCTATACATTCAATACTATAAGCAAACTGGAGAGTTCTTTTTCCCTTGAATTATTATTGAGTTATTTTACCTCATGACTTTGCTCAAGTTGTCCTTACTCTTGGGATGTCTTCCCCTCCTTTTCACTTGTTGAAATCATATTTAAGTTTCAGTTCAAATGAGCTTCACTCAAGCTTTCCATTTCACTCTGAATCAGCAGTGGCTTCTTCTTTATACCTCATGTAGCAATTTTCTTCATAATACTTTGGCATTTCTATTATATAATTTTGTTTTTAATTTTTGTTTTGGTGAATCACTCTATTATTAAGAAATCTTGAAAACAAAGAATATGTATTATCTAAATTTTATACTTCTACATGGTTCCACCCCTCCCCAGGGCCCAATACAATATTCCGAATACTTAGGAGTTTTATGAATTTATACATTTCTTTTGTTTTTGTAAGAAGAATCAAATTATAATTCTGGGTTTTCAAAAATCCTAAAAGAAAAATGCATGTGTGTATATTTGTGGATGTATATGTAAATGTATATTTGCATATATTCTTACATAAATATATGTATATGTGTATCACTTTATATCTATGTATTATGTAAATGTTAATTATAAACTATATAAAAACAAAATTTCCTCTAAAAAAGTTACTTATTTTCATTTTCTAGGATGGAAGAAACAGTACGAAACCTACTTCAGAATCAAGGACCTCCAGAGGGGAAGAAAGAAGATACAGTGAATATAATGGTCTACCAGGTATAGCACTTTTTTTTTTTCCTACTTAGCTAAATATGAAGTAGATCTTTTTTCTGGTACTTATATAGTTAGATAGTCACAGTCACACAGATGAGAAAAAAAAGAGGCATAAAATGTTATCTAAACCAAAAGCCCAAATGTGTGTAGGCAAAAATGGTTGGAGTGCAAATAGTTCTCTAATACTATGAAGAGCTGTGGTCATAAGAGGCTCCATTAGCTGTCTACCTATTGTCTATTTTGCATCTAAAGGTTTCACAGTCTGCCTCCAGCCTACCTGTCAGTTTAACTTCCTATTTTGCCTTTTAAGTACGCCATGGTGAGCTAAACTGGCTTACTTACATAAAAACTCTATCTCCTGTTTCCCTGTCTTTTCACAATTTTGCCCAAGATGTCATCTTTGCTTTTCCCACTTATAATCTCTGGGCTTTTTAAGCCTCAGTTAATGTTTTCACCGTCTACATGAAGCTTTTCTTGGTCTTCCTATCTCAGTCGTTTATTAAAGGTCTCCATTGCTTGGTATTTACTTTTAATGTATTTTGTATTTATTTATCTGTGCCTTGTCTCACCTCTGGAAGAATATAATATCCTTGAAAGCAAGGACTTTGTTTCTTTGTATTCTTAGCACACAATACAATATCTGGCATGTAGTAGTTTAATAAAGGCTTATTGAATGAATGCAAAAAAGGTGATGGATGGTTTGTTTCAGCCTAGTTTATTTGCAAGGACATTAGATTGAGTCTGAAAAGCAGGGTTTAAATTCTGATTTGTCACTTATTTCCCTTTTGACCTTACTCAAGTTGATTTCCTACTCTTGTCCTCCCTGCCCACATTTGCAAAAAGAATAATGTCTAATGATCTCTAAAATTGCAGATCAAAATCTTTTTATTTTAATAACTTGAGGAGCTAACTTGCTAATACTTTCCCCATTGCTATTTAACTGCAACAATCTAATCTATAGGGTAAAGTGGGGGAAGAAGTGGAGAAAACATTATCTCATGGGCAAAAAAATAAAAGCATTTCTACATAGATAGTTTCCCCTTTGGAAAAGCAAGTAGGATCTGGACATAAATCCAAGTTGATGGGAATAATGGATGTGGCTGTTATAGAGTGGACTAGGAGAAATGGAGATGGTATTATATAAGGACGTAATGGATAACCAGAAATGTAGATGATAAATTAGAATTCTTAGTGGCCTCAATAAGATATGATGAAGTCCACAACAAACTTCTCAGGAGATGATAGTCATGGAAGATAATGTGCTATGCAAGGCAGGGAATATTAAGAAAGGATCAAGTGACCACATTCACATTATTAAGATATTTCATTCATAAGCAGAAAGGTAGTTAGAAAGTAGGAATGACTTTCTTAGTCTCATTTATTCTGGAATTTATCTAAACCAGATTATACTGGGTCTAAAAATATAGCCTTCATGGGAAAGAATAAAGGTTAGAAAATGTATAATTCCAAGGAAATAGTCACCTGTTTGCAAAATGCCTGGTACCTAGTAATATTCATGAATGTGTGACAAATTCCAGAATGTGGTCTTTATTTGGGGATCCACAATTTCACTATTATATGCTGTATTGGGGAGCATTTGGAAAAGAAAACTAAACATATTCCAAAACAAAAAAGGAAAATAAAATTAAACTAAACTAAACAGAACAGAATACTGTCATGTGGCTCACAGAAATAATATATAATAGAAGAAGAAATTTTATTCACGAGTATCCAACTTTGCTTCTTATTAGGTTGTTCTTTTGTTCTCTGTTCTGCACTTTTTAAACTTTATTCTTTTTTTCCCCTTTTATCCCCCCACTTCCCTCAAAAAGACTATAGTAAGCAAAGGTATATTTAACAGACACACACACACACACACACACACACACACACACACACACACACACACAAACATTCACACCCATCCACAGACCCACATACATAGAGTGACATGCATGCATATCTACATATTCCAGATATATACACACACACACACACACATATATATATATATACATATGCATTTACCCATATACATAAATATGTACCTAAAATAATATTAGTATGGCTGATATAATGCAGATTTCTCTCTTGAATGAATCTTGATTTTTCTAAGATCAATGATTACTGGTCATTCTTTTTTTTTCTAATAAATTCAACTCCTGATCCTTGTTGTAGTATTTGTGCATATCTTTTCTTTCCTGGCCCTGTTAACTCTTCTACTTTAATTCTGCTCCTTAACTTACTTTGCTATTATTTAACTTTTCCCCATCTATGGATCCCTCCCATGTCTTTCTCTCACTTTTGCATTCCCTTCTGCTCAACCCTCCCCTTTTATTTCTTTATAGATTTTGGAGGAAGCTATTCCCTTTGTGGTATGTATGTATGTGTGTGTGTGTGTGTGTGTGTATACATGTATATATGTAATGTTGCCTATTTAATCCATTCCAGATGTGAGGTTTTCAGAACTATGAGCCCTCCTTCCCCTCTTATACCTCTGTGTCTATTCTTCCTTTGTACCTCATTTGTATAAATCCTTCTTTTGAGCTACATGTTTGCTGATATCAGTCTTAAACATATAGTATGCGTCTCCATCTAAGAATCATAAACAATTCATCCATGTTAAGTTCTTTGAGATTATCTTGCATATTAGCTCTTATATGTTAAATTTTCTACTGAGGTTGGGTTTGGTTGAAAGAAAGTTCTGCAAATCTGCAAGGTTGTTGAATGTCCATTTTTTACATTCAATATTATGGATAATTTTGCTAAATATAATATTTATGGTTGCCAGGATAGTTCTTTTGACTGCCAGTAGATATGATTGCAGGACCTGCAGTCTTTTATTGTGGCTGCTGATAAATGCTGTATAATTCTAATTGTAATTCCAGCATGTTTGAATTGTTTTCTTCTTGTTTCTTGCAAATTTTTCTATTTGATCTGGGGATTTTGAAACTTGTCAATAATGTTCCTATGTGTTTTCCACAAAGGATCACTTTGAGGTAGTAATTGGTGGGTTTTTTTCTATTTCTATTTTCTCCTCATGTTCTATCACTCCAGGACAATTTTTTCGGATTATTTTTGCATTATTGTGTCAAGGTTCTTTTTTTGGTCAGAGCTTTCAGGTAGTCCAATTCTTATTCCAATTATATAAGAATAATTTTAGATTTATTCCTTAGATCTGCTGTTTTTCTTATGTTTCACATTCTGTTCTATTTGTTCATTCTTTATATTCTCTTTTCCTACTTCTTGATTCTTAACGGCTTCACTGGCTTCCCCTTGCCCAATTCTAATTTTCAAAGAGTTATTTTTTTTCTTTAAGATTCTATCTTTTTCTCTTCTTTTCCCCCCATAATATTCCTGCTTTTCTTGAATGGTTTTTATTTTTTCCTCAATGTCTCTCATTTGATTTTTAAATTCTTCTATAAGTTCTCTCTGGGAAGGGAGCCATTTAACTTTACTCTTTGGGATGGAAATTTTTTTTTTTACTTCAGTGTCCTCTGAAGATGAACCCCAGTCTTCCTTGTTCCTATAGTAAGTTTCTTTGTTTGGGAACTTTTTAGCTAGTTCCTTTTTTTTAATAAGATGTATTAGTGTAAGCTTCTCTAATGGCAGAGTGAGGAATTATCTCTCTAGCTTCACTTCAGCTTTCCTCTCTGACCCAGGAATTCGAAACCAAGAGCTTCATGTACCTGTAAGTGCCCACAATCAGCAGAATGCCTGTGCCACTGCTTCTGCACTCTTTGGGAGTGCTGCCTTCTTCTCCCCCAGTGCCTCATCTCTGCAGCACAGCTGGGCCCAGGTGATCCTAATCAACCAAGGATAGTCTTCCAGGAATCAGCCTCCAGAGGAAGTTCCTGTGGTTCTGGCTGAGGTTCCAGCCAAACTCAGCTCACCCCAGGGCTCCCTACTTGGTATTCTGGGGAGCTACACCTGAGGTATTTGCACTTCACATTGGCTAATCTCAGGCCTGGGGTCTTTCTTTGGATCTTCTTGGGTTGTACCAGTAGAACTCCTATTCTGCCCCAAGTCTCCTTTATTTTTCACAGTCTATGTTCACCCTGAGATGCAAATTTATTCTGTTTGTGGGAGAAATGTGGAGAGCTTGAAATTTACTGACCTACTCTACCATCTTTCCAGAATCTTCCCATGCTTATTTTCTTAATGGTTTTGATAACTTTTCTCCATTATTTTTTCTCTTTTCCTTCCTTCCTGCTTTTTTTCCACTTCCTGTCTCTCTCCCCTCCTCTCTCTCTCTGTATTCTCTCTACCTCACTCTCCTTTTCCCTCTATCTCTCTCTATTTCGCTCTTAATCTCTCTTCCCTGTTCTCTATTTTTGTCACACAGATATGGTTTGAATACCCTGCACACTTCACAAAAGAATATAAATACTTTTCATTTTGCTCTCAGACTTGATATTATAGAAGCTATTCTGCGGGTGGGATGAATGCTACAGGTCTCATAGATTCTGAAGTGCCTTGAGGAAGCAGATTGTCTGGAGGAAGAAAATAGATGGACAACTATTTAAAGAGAGACAGTAGAGGTGGCTCATATACATATAATCAATCAATAATATTCCTTTTCATTATAAAGGTAAATTGAGTGGAACTACCCCCACCTTCTTCAGGTTACCTTAGCTTTCTCAGCTCAGCCTGCCCTTAATATTAATTTTAATCTATTCTTGTCTGCATATAAATGCCAGAAGAGAGGGAGAAAATTAATTGTTTTTGTCTACTTCCTGGACCTAGAGATAGTCCTCTTCTTAAACTACTCCCTTCTCCAATTCCTTTTCCTCCCTTCTTCCTCATCCTCCTCCTTCCCCTCCTTTTCTTCCTTACTTCTCCTTTCCCTTTTCTTTTCTCTTTCCTTTTCTCCTGGTGTCCCCCACTAGCGTTAATAGCCAATATTTATATGCTGTTTCCCTTCCATATCTTCTTTGATTCTCACAACAACCATCTTCTCTTTCCTGATTAATTTCTTCTCTTTCTCTATACCTCTTTCCTTTTTATCCTCCCTTTCCTTCCTAAGGTTGTTAACTAACACATGTATATTTATATAACATGTATAGTTTTTACAAAGCATTCTACATATATTTTTTTCTTGTGACCATCACTAATGCTCTATTGTAAGGTAAGGATTGTGAATATCTTCACTTAATAGCTGGGAAAACTGTAGCTGAAGAAAAGTCAATGTCATAAAACTAGTATTTGTGGCAGGTTTGGATCCCAAATCTTGCTGTGTTCCATTTCCCTTATATCTTAAGGGAAGCAATAAATACTAATTAAAGTAGACACTTGATAAATGTTAATTGAATTAAAATGAAATCACTAATGGCAGGACGAGAAAAAACAAATTCCAATTATAGCTTATGGGATTTCAATAAGTAACATGTATTGTTCAAAAATACTAGATTGCATTCAGGAAGAAAAGTTATAGATCCTAGTTCCCTGGGGGTCATAGAAAAGGGATTCTCTGTTCAGCTATGCTGGATATGTCAGCTACAGCTGTCTAAAGATGAGGAATTAGACTCTCAAACTCTGTTCCAGCCCAAATTCTACACTGGCTATTGTATGTGTTTTGTTATATGAAATCTTGAAGGCAAGTAAAAAAAAAAAGAAAAAAAAAAGTAGTTCTTGGACTGTATTAAATGACACCCAAGCCACTTCAAAGAGTAATGTTCCCCAAAAAAGGAAGCTGTTAGCTCTTTCTCATGGGCAACATCAGCCTTCATAGTGCCTAAATAATTCAGTATCACTATTTACCTTTACCACACTTCCTTTTCATGGTTTTGTTTCATATTGCTGCTTGGATTCTTTCTATCATTATTTTCCATTCTTTTAACATCCTACTAGCCAAGTCCTGTGCTTATAGACATTTAATATTAAAAATGTAATTTATTTCATGAGGCTAGAATTTGCTTAGAGAGGCAGGTCTACCTCTTAAAATGTGCCTACCCACAATCATCTCCCCACTATAATTCTAGCCTATTCGTTTTGGAAGATTAGCTCTTCCCTATAGAGGAAAGACAATCATTAACCTGTATTAATTCCATATCAAAGCATTTTTTAAAAAGTCATTACTTTAATTAGCCTCAGTTTCTTCATCTGTGAAATGAAGAGGTTGTACTGTGCTCAGGTCCCATCTTCCGCTAAATCCTCAGCTCCTTTGGTTATCCTTTATTAATTCTATACGTAGGGATTTTTCAATCATGACTTTAATTGGCCTCAGTTTCTTTCCCTGCAAAATGAAGGGGATGGGCTATGTATGATCCCTCAGGAGCTATCCAGCTATAACTTTTTATGGTTCTATGACTCTAAATATGGCTAATAATTTCAGTAGATGCTACTATTAGTGCTGTCAGTAGAAAAGACAGTGAACACTTTCCTGAATCACAGTTCTACGTCAGAGGCAACAGCTTGAAAGAGAGAAGCCTCTATTTTGAAAAGAAGCCATTGCTTTTCATTTGAGTTGTCTAAACTTCAATTGGATCGTTCCTATGCTCATGCTTTCTGTGACAATACCTGGAATCATATATAAAGTTTTGACAAAGGTGGGTAGAGGAAGGAGTAGAATTAATTTGGCTGAGAGACCAGAGGCTAAATTATCTTTAGTTTTATATTAGTACCATTAATTCTTCTACTTTAGTCCCTGAACTAATATTTCCTATTTAGAGACCTTGTCCCTGTGTTAGTGAAGAAACCAAGTTAAAATAACCATAAGTATAGTATAATCCATTCCACTTTTATCTGCTGCCTTGTCTGGTTTCCTCTTCACAGAACAAGATATCCCTGAACTAGGTACCCCTGGCTTTTCCTGCCCATTTTCTTGCCTCCTTTTGTGTGTTGTCTCACTCTGTAGATTATAAGCTCTTTGAGGGCAAAAACTATCTTTCATTTTAATCACATTTTCCTAGAGGTTAAAGTACCTGGCATATCATAGACACTTAATAAATGTTTATTGTATTATATCTATTATATTGGATAATATCCATAATTATAATTAATTTGTAGAAAAAATAATCTGAGCTTCTTGGAGTAATAAAAAGTCACTCTCCCATCTAAAACCTTCCAGTTATGCATTTGAGTTTTGGAATATTTGTGTTCCCTTTCAAAATACATTGAACCAAGCAGCTTTTTAAGGTAATCCCTTGGGTGGCTGAGCAGATGGATCATAGAAAGCTATTGCAGGTTGAAGTTTCATTGATTAATATCGTAATATTAATTACCATTTGAGTAACATTAAATGCAGAATTGTGCTCTTCAACAACATTATATGGAATCAGTTGATCAAAAAGCATTTATTAAGCCCCTATTGTATTCCAGGCATGATGATGTCTAAAGATCTGGGACTTAATCTTATTGCATTAGTATATTACTACTAGCATTCATATTTCTAAATAGACTCATCTGAATATGTTATAATAGATTAATTTTCTTGTCAATTAGAATGTTTCTGGGTAGATTGTTGGAGATGTTTTAGGCTACACTTATGTAGTATAAGCTTACTGAGATGACAGAAAGATGTGAATTTTGTGAATGTGAATTCATAGAAACATGGAATTACTATTTAAATGGCTGAAAGAGGTGAATTTTATGAATATAAATTGATAGAAACATTAGAACAGGAAGGAACCTGATAGCTACAACTGCTTCCTCCATTTTGTAGCTCAATCAATCAACCAAAAAATATTTATTAAGCTCTTACCATGTATCAGTTACTATACTAGTTATGGGAGATCAAAAGATATGAATAGTAACCTCTGTCTTCAAGGAGCTTACATTCAAGCAGAAGAAATGATGTGCATATTATGTAACTAAGTATAAAATATATGCAGAGTAAATATTAAGTAATTTAAAAGGATGCCAGAAGTTGGAGAATCAGGAAAGATATTGACTGAAATATGAAATATCTTGAAGGAGGAATAAACCTGGAAAGGCAGTTTGGAGCCAAATTATAAGGATTTTAAACAACAAATAGGGAAGTTTCTATTTGATCCCAGCTTCTTGAGCAGAGGAGTGACATACCACTATCACTGTGCTTCACTATGGAAATAATGTGAAAAATGGATTGGAAAGGGGGGACTTAAAGCAGAAAGAAAAATTAGGAGGCTATTGCTATATTACAGATGAGGAGAGCCTGAACTAATATAGTGGCCCTGTGAAAGAGGATGAGGAAATGGAAGTGAGGAACTTTGTTGTTGTTTAGTTATTTCAGTTGTGTTCAATTTCTACCTCATTTGAAGTTTTCTCGGCAAAGATACTGCAATGGTTTCCCATTTTCTTATCCACTTTATAAATGAAGAAGACAGCTGGCAAGTGTCTGAAACCAGAATTGAACTTGAAAAGATGAGTCTTCCTAATTCTGGATGGACATTCTATACTCTGCACCACCAGCTGCCCAGAGATTTTGAAGAAGTAAAATAAACAAGGCATATCTAGGATGTGGGAATGCTATAGTAAGGGAAAATGAAGAATTTGGATCACCCAGAATTGTATACATGGGTTATTAGGAGGATGATGGATCCTTAGTAGAAATAGGCAATTTAGGAAATGAGATGAGCTTTGGGGAGAAGAAAAGAAGTTATTATACATTCTCTTTTGGACAGAATAAATTTGACAGACTTTTGGTGCCTCTCCTAAATAATTCCCATAAAATAGTTAGAGATATGGGACTAGGGCATGAGACATATTATGACTAAATGCAGAAGTCTTGAAATCATCTGGATGTGCATGATAATTGAACCCATGGAAAGTGAAGATGTCCCTGAGAAAGTAAGGAGAAATACAAAATTTACTGACAGAATTTTTGGATACACCCTTAGCTACATACATGAAGATATAACAATCTAGTTAATGCTAGGGCTAAGAAAAGAATGTAGGTTCTTCTTTTCCCATTCTATTATATTTAGTAAGATGCTTTTTTTAGAGGTACCTCAGGTGCCTATTACTTAAACTCTTTCTTCAATCTTTTCAATTTGGTATTGTCTCTTTATTATTATTATTATTATTATTATTATTACTATTGGGGCTTTTTTGTTGTTTTTTGTTGAGGCAATTAGGGTTAAGTGACTTGCCCAGAGTAAGATGGCTAAGAAATTTAAGTGTCTGAGGATATATTTTAACTCAAATCCTCATGACTTCAGGGTGGATGTTCTATTTACTGCATTATCTAGCAGCCCCTTTGGTGTTGTCTTAAAACCAAACTTGGAAAAGTAAGGTTTTCTGAAATCCTACCATTAAAATTTTTTTCTGATCTTTCTTGCTTTTTAAATTGATAAATGTATGAAATACATTCGATTTTAACATTTCTAAAGTGCTCAAAACATCCCCTTCTAAAATTTATCCTTCAGAATGTTAATCAAATATTACTAGAAAAATGTACTGACCTCCTTATATAGAGTATTTTTGTCTCTGATATCTCAAAAGACATTATTGTCAAAGGCAACCTATTATATGTAACTTTTAAATTTTCTTTGATTTTTTTTTGTGATTCTTTTAAAATTAAGAGAAAATGAGAAATCAGATTTTTCATTTTTAAGTGAAAAACTTTCATTATACTCCTTAACTTTTTTTACAACCTTCTTTGAAGTATAAGAGAAACCAATTCCTCAGAAACATAGCATCAGAACTTGCCTCTGAATCCAGTATAAAAATAAACAGAAGTGAGCTGACATGCACTAATAGGCCTTGTAATGTGCCCTTCTTTCCAGTCTCCTGTGTAATAGAAAATGCACATGTAATGGAAATACTGCCATGATTAGTGTAGTTGGTGACATCTACACCTAGGGCAGAAACATTTCATTAGGAAGAAATGAAAAACAAGTAAAAGTTATCTCTGAAAGAATGAAAAATCAGCCCAATCTGTTTCTCCATTTCTTTTTTTGCTCCATCATTCTCTCTGCCTCCCTCCTTCTATCTCTCTGTGAATTTGGGATTTGTTGTGCTATGTCCTCCAGATTCTTAGGTCACCATTCTCACTTGATCAAATTAAGATAGGAAAATTTAGCCAGATAAAATTCATTGCTATCAACAAATGGGAGTAACTGATAGTGAGACAACATAGAAACAGTTAGGAAATGCTATGTCTTGTGATTCATGTCCCCCAAAATACACAACAAATACAAGGGACATTTAATATATTGGAATAATCATATAGTTTGTGAAATTTGAAAGCAAATATTAGTTTTGAGGATCTAAAATAGAATCATTATTTATAATACTTTTATATCCTAATTTCCTTATGATAGTCAATGTTTTATTTTAGAGGCAGCATGGTACGTTAAGAAAGCACAATGTAGAGAGAACCTGGAAGACCCAGATTCAAAACCTGTCACTACTACCTACACAGATAAGTCAGTTAAGGTTTCTGAGTCTCTACTTGTTCATTTGCAGAATGGTGATAATAATTCTTACACTGTATAACTCACAGAATTATTATAAGAATCAAACAATAAAATATGTCAAATTTTTTGTAACCATAAGTCACTCCGTAATTGTAAGTTGCTGGGTGTTTATTTTTCATTATTATGAGACAATATGATATTTAGCTTTGAGGGGAAAAACTTGGCATAATCAGAGTTGTGCTGGAGAGATGTACTGGAGCCAACTGTGATTTGAAAGAGCTGATTATTAAATTTTCAGTATGAGCATTTACAGCTCAGATATCAGCAATCATTCCAAATCAGAACCTGGTTTATTGTTCGGTTTATTACCTAGACTTAATAAAGCAATTCAACTTAAAATTATATTTGCATACACTTTTCCCAGAAAGCCTAGTTGTTAAACATTTACCAATATACCTTTGTTTTCTCCTGTAAATACTACTTAAATGAAATAGATATACAGTGAAAGCTTGATAACTAAAGGCAGAAAAGGAGGAAAAGGATAATAATAATAATAATAGTAATAATAATAATAATATAAAAATATTTATTATATAAATACCTTTACATTCATTATTGCCTTTGAGCCTCACATGGTGGATGTGGCATGGTGGATAGAGGTCTGGCCCTGCAGATAGGAAGGCTTGTATTGAAGTCTTGCCTCTGACATATATTAGCCACATTACCAAAGGCAATTTACTGAATTCCTCAGGTTGTCCCCCAGATAACTCTTTTGGACTATAAATCTCAGAGAACCTGCAGATCTACATCACTGGAGGCAATATCCACACCAGGGAGTTTCATGCATCAGGACACAGCTATACTCTTCTTGCCTCCTTTCCCCTAAAATCTTTGTATCAGTAAACATTAATAAACAAGCAGAATGAGCTAGTAGAATGAAACACTGACTTGGGACTCAGTATACTTGTTGCTCTCAAGTCTGTTACTAACTTAGATTGTGTTCAGTTATTCCATGACTAAGATGACTGATTCTTCGTGACTCCATTTCGGATGTTTCTTTTGTTGTTGTTGTTTGTTTTTTTTTTTTTTTGGCAAAGATATGGTATGGTTTGTCATTTCCTTCCCCCACTCATTTTACAGATAAGAAAACTGAGGCAAACAGGCTTAAGTAACTCACCTAGGATCACATAGCTGCTAAGTGTATAAGCTGAATTTGAACTCTGGTGTTCTTGACTCTAAGATCAGCATTCTATCCACAATCCAACATTGTTGCCTTGGCTTTGGATAAATAGTTTCAGTTCTTTGGACATCATTCTGCTCATGTGTACAATCAATGGATTAGATTAACTGACCACTAAGGCCCTTCCACATAATGAATATTGTCATTCTAGAGATATGACATCTTTGCACATTTATAAATCCGTAAAATAAATGGAAAGTATGTGTTTATGGCATTTATGTAGCATAACAGAGTTGACCATTTCAGACAGGCACAAATTTAGTGAGGAATGCTTTTGATGAAAAGACATGAGTTCCTTATAAAGACCTCTATTAGGTGAAGACACAAAGAGAAAGAAAGACCTGGACCAAAGCAAAATTGCAAAGCAAACAAAAGTTGTCTTTGGTTACCCCATTATCCATTATATTCTTTTCTCCTTTTCATAGTATCCTTCCACTTCTGTCCCCCACTTTCAAGCATCCAGTGTCTTTTGTATTCTTTCTCTTTTTCTCCAATAAAAGTGCTTCCATTAAAGTTTCTACTTTGTATTATTCACTTATGTGTTAGCCTACATTTGAATTAATTATTGCAGTTTAGGGTTGTGTTCTTTAAATTGTATTTGCATACATTGTTCCCAGAAAGTCTAGTTGTTAAACATTTACCAACATGCCCTCATTTTCCTCTGCAAACATTGCTTAAGAGAAAAAAATTTATAGTGAAGGCTGAAGGGATGAAGTCGTCACCTACCTAGAGACTGGTAACTATAGGCTGATAAGGAGAAGGAAAAGGATGAGGAGAATGAGGGTGAGGATGATAGCAATAATAATATAAAAGACATTCTGTAAAGTCCTGTACATTCATTATTGCATTTGAGTCTCAAAATACTAGTGGGCATGGTGGATAGAAGTTGTAATTCATGAATAAGATGGTTTACTCACTGTTAAAGACATTAAGACATTTAAGTTAGGCATTTTGAGTGGCAGAGAACCTATTCATTCATTCATGCGTTCATCTATAAGATATTTATTGAATGCTTATTATGTTGATTGTCCTGAGCCTTGAGTGACATAGAGTTTAGATGATGCACAGACCCTGCCTTCAAGGATCTTGCAATTTAATAAGAGATAAGACACAAAGACTGAAAAATAAAATACATGATACTTCATAATATGAGTTGGAAAACAAAGTATTATTTGAGGTTACAATCTAATTTTCCTATTTTATTTCCTGTTATCCCTATTATAAACTTTTTGTTCTAATCAAACTGGTTTTCTTTCTGTGGATGAATTCCATTTCCCATCTTCATCCTATCGCATGGTTGACTGAAATGTTCTTCCTCATCCCTATCTTGGCTATTCCCTATCTCCTTTAAAATAGTAGCTTAAGTGATAACCTCCTACATGAAGCTTTTCCTGACACTGCTAACTCTCATTCCTTGTTACTTTTATCTCCATCTTGAAATTACTTGTAATATTTTGCACTTTTTATTAATGTATATGAATACATCAAAAAATCTTCCCATACCAAAATGTAATCACAGTGTGAGTTTCATTGTTATTTTGGCTACTTCCAGCATCTAAAGCAGTGTTTTGAACATATTAGAAGCCTTAAAAAATTTGTTGAATAGGAGAAAATAAAATTAATTAGGATTACTGAAGAGAGAGGGTTTAAGAAGAAAGGGGAGAAATAGAGTTGGAATTTGAATAGGACAGACATTTAACAGGTAAAGAAAGTATCCAGTATATTAATTTGTTAACAAAATGTATTATTCTTACAATCTTAATCTTACTTCTAATGCCTCCCACTCTACTTTTGGAATGTTCCCTACATAAGTAGCCCTCAGTAATTCAATTGTATTCCATTCAGCAAACACTTATAAAGTTTCTTCTATGTTCAAAGCAAAATGTCAGCAGCCCTATGGTGAGGTCAGTGGCTTCCCAATACAGAGAATCTAATTTGAGTAAACTCAGTTCCAAATCTAGTACTTTCCCTTTCTGACTTCATTGCAAGTATATTCTACCTAATAATTTCTACTTTTCAAAAATCTGAATTAATAAAGGAAATTATGTTTAGAGAGAATTATTTTCCTTATAGAATAATTCAACTTAAGGAGTACATTAAATAGCAGAGCAAATCTCCCCTGTGAATTGAAAATATGATTCTATTCCCACAAAAAAAACCTATAGATTAAAAACATGCACAGATAGATCTATAGATTGATTGAAAATATATATTCTAAATATACGTCTCACATAAGACATGATCTCCTTGGTGACTAAGAATAATGAAACTTGTATAATCATCAGCACTGGAAAGGAGATAATACGAGTATTATTATCCCCGTGTTATAAATTAGGAAACTGAGACTTAAAGAGATATTTAATCAAGAAATAATTAGATTTAAGACAGAAATCTAGGCCCTTCAACTTTAAAGCTAGACTATTACTTTATGTTGTCTCTGCTATACTGTACTATTCTAAACTGTATTCTTGAAGTGTATAATTTTTTAAAATTAAATAATAGATGAATAGATGGTTATATGTACATATATACTTATGTATATACATATATACATATATGTGTAAGAGAGAGAAAGAGAGAGAGAGAGTATTATGCATTACAATATCTTAATAGTGCATATCATTGGGAAATAAAAATCCTACACATCTAGTTGGAGAGTACAGTGGTAGTATAGCTTTATATTTACATAGGTATTTATAAAATTAATACACATAGCAAGGCTATGAAGCTTTCTTAAAGTATGCTTTTATTCATGTCAATGGATTCTAATCTCAAAGTTTCAAGTGGCTTTTATGATTCTGCCTTAAGAAGCAGAGACCATGTCTTTTAAATTAAAGTACTTATAGCTGCTAAAGTAGATGATAGTGTTTAAAAAAGAGAATGAGAGGGTTTTTTGTTTTTTTTTTTTTTTTTTAACTGGGAAGTTTTAATGATCTCCTCTTACCCCCCGAGGAAACAGTTTTCTCTCATTCTGAAAAACTTCATTCTTTAATCCAGTAATAACTTTGGCAATGACAACAGGAGTTTTCAAAGACAAAGAGCATGTCTAGATCAGCCCACTCCATAAAAATCATTTTCCCCATTATACAAACAACAGCACATCTCTTTCCTTGATATTTTTAAATTTGTTGAATTATCTAATTTATAATTGGGGAACAAATCTCTAATCATATATCAAAACTGCCAAACTGATGTTGATTGGAAACAGATTTGTAACAACTTGGAGGTCAAGTGCTTATACCTTCAGTTTTAACATATTAAAGAATTTTAAATGAATAGATGTGTTTAAAATAATATCACTAGGAATTTAAGTAGTTAAATACCTAAATTCTTTCCAGGAGCTTAGAAGACAAAAAGTAAGTAGTTGAGTTAAATTTCATCCTTTCCTCAATTTCTAGCTAAATCCTGGGCTCAGGATTTTTCTGACCCAATGCTGAACTCTGACCAAGCAAATGTAGAATTTTGTCTCCCTGGTAAAAACAAAATGTTTCCTATTAATAAAATGGTGCCCTGGAAAAGTTCCTTAATTTCATATGAGTAAATAAGTTATTGCCAAAATATAATCCACTTACTCTGACTCATTTTAACATTAGACCAACTACTATTTTAAAGTATCCATTAAATACCCACAGGGCATAAAGGTTTGCAGACAATATTCACCAAGATTCTGCCCTTTTGTAAGTGTATAGAGTGTGCAAATACTATGGCTGTTTCAAATCAGTAACCATATATCTCAGTTAGTTATTTCTTCCTCAAGGGAAAGAAATGAGTTTAGGAACAGTAAAGATGAGATAGTGGCAGTGTTTGAACTTTTTGCCCTGTGTAACCTAAAGATACATCAGGATGTTTGAAAACTTAACTTACAATGTAATATGGCACAAAGATAAAAGAGTCTGGGGTGGGAGTGGGCTATGTAGAAATAAGGATGTAATTTAGAAAGTAGTTGAAAATGTCTTCTGTGACAGTATACTTTTATTACTCAAGTTTCAAACATATGTAAACCTTCAGCTCTACTATTCCTATTGATTTTATCTATACTAGGATACCAGTATAGGAACAAAGAGAAATAAGTTAATTTGGGTGGTATATAAAAAGGATGCTGGTCAGGGGTCTATAATGGCATTTTATATATTCACTGATTCAGTCAATGAGTAATCTAGAATTCTGGGATCTTAGAACAGATAAGGACAAGATCCCTAACAAGAGGAATAATGCAATATAACTCAGTGGATAACTTGCTGGAACTGGACTCAGGAAAATAAAATTTGAAACAATATCTATCACTTGCTAAATGGATTATGGATGCAGTGAATTGCTTAAATTCTCAGAACTTCTTGAAGGTCTCACAGATTTCTTTACATGAAATGATGTAGGGGAATGAATGTATACACTCATGACATTGAGGTTCTTGACATTTTGCAGTGCTTCTGACAGGGACCCAAGTTTTGTCTATAAATGATTCACTTATGGAAGTTTTGTTATGTGCTAGAAAATAATGACATCATGCCTGTAAAATGGGAGAACTAGGTGAGATAGCTCAAAGGTCCCCAATTCTAAAAGTCCATGAAATTGATGTTGATGTGAAAAATGAAGTATTTTTGGCACGCCAAAATTTTGACCATAGGGCCATTTTTCTTAGGAAAAGAGTGATTCAGAAGCTCTATGAATTTCTCTTCCAATTTAGAATTCATCAGTAGCCTAAAAGGAGAAATCAGTTTTTTTTTTTTTTTTTTTTTAAATGATTTCAACCCTGGGCTAACAGTGCCCTAGTTTTAAAAGATTAGCACTATTATAAAATCATGGGATTTAGAGCTTAAGGGATCTTAGAACTCATGTAGGCCAACCATACTCATTTTTCAGAAAAAGCAGCTAAGCCCTAAAGAGATCAAGTGACCTGGCCATGACCATATTGTGGCCCATGGCCATGGCAGCAGGGTTGTTTGGAATATCATATGCTTGTATGGCCATTTGCTCTGTCTAGGGTGTAGATAATACTAAACTGTTTCCATTTGATAGTCAACAGTTGCTCAGCATAAGATATCAACTATTCATGAACATTTTTTTCTAGTAATGATTTAATTTGAATCAACAGGAGAGAAAATCAATCTACATCAGAAAATAAAGTCTAAAATAGTGAATATTTTTAAAGAAGTGGTGATTTGTTATCTTATGATGCATAGCTAGAAATATCTGAGAGTTGCCAAATAAGGGGCCTAGCAGAAATCTATTTTAATGAATAAATATCATTGAAATAAACATATTGTTTGCAAGCAAATAGTTGTATCAAACTTCTAGGAAATTAAAAACATTTATTCCCTTAAATAGATTTAACAATTATTCCACTCTACCTCCCCACAAAAAAATCTTATTTCTCATTTGCAAAGTAATTAAGAATATTCTTAAATGATGAGTGGAATTGAACTTCTTTTAATCTGTTACAATTAATTTTTCTATTTTGGGGAAGGGGCGATAACAAGAGTTCTATGTGTCTTATGCTTTTTAAAAAACATTCTTTTAAAAAATTTACAGTCATAAACTTTTCTCTACCTCTAGTTCCTTTTTCACCCATTGAGAACACAAGCAATATATTATCAATTATACATCTAAAATTATGTAAAACATATTTCAATATTAACTATGTTGTTTAAAAAAACAAGAAAAATAAAGTTAAAAATTAGACTTTACTTTTCATTCAGAGTTCATAATTTTTTTCTCTATATCTGGATAGCATTTTTTCATCATGAGTCCTTTGGAATTTTCATATATCATTTTATTGATCAGAGTAGCTGTCTTACAGTTGATCAGAAATATAATATCACTATTACTATGAATGGTGATCACCTGGTTTCTCTCACGTCATTCTACATTATTTCATATAAACATTCCCAGATTTTTCTAAAACCATCCTGTTCATCATTTCTTAAGTACAATAGTATTGCATCACAATAATATCACAACTTTCCAACTGATGAATATCTCCTAAATTTACGGTACTTTGCTACAACAAAAAAAAAGAGCTCCTATAAATATTTTTGCATGTGGGTTCTTTTCCCACCTTTGATTCCTATGAGTACACTAGTAGTCATATTTCTGAGTCAATGGGAACATGCACAATTTGTATAGTCCTTTGGCTATAGTTCCATACCTGTTTTAATTTTGCTCTTTACTGTGTTTGGAAATTACTTTCTTTTCTGTGCCTATCTTCATTACTAATTTTTTTACTTTCCCAGTTCCTTGATATTGTTTCTTGATAGATTTAAAAATTCTGCCTTTATTGATATCTCTTTCCCTGCCCCCTCTAAAACAATTTATCAAAAAACAATTATTAAATATTTACCTTATTAAAAAAAATTATACCAGGTGTTATGGAAAGTGAAAATAGATATGACAGTCTCAGCTGTTATGGAAATCACATGGAAATAAGGCAACACATATAAAAGTACATATGCTCTAACATTTAATATTCATTTGGATTTGTGATCTCATCCATATAATAGTTTCCTCCATCAAAGCCTGACTATCCTGTGCAACTTTTATCCATGGATGATAAGTATCAGATGAAGATAACAAATATAAGTGTTTAGGAGATGACTATGATGTGAGTTGATCCAAAAAAATTTCATCACTTAGAATGATTTCAGTAAAATGATTAAGCATTGTTTTACTCTCCCTGACAGCTACAACAAAAGATTATTCAAACTAATAGATGAATTTTGATGAGAAAATGATTCCATCCTTGTTTCTACCATTACCCCTTCCTCCTTTCAACAACACAGCATAGAGTTAGTTTCTCACCTGTGCCAAGGGTATCCAACTTCAGAATACTTTTCATGACAAAACCAGTGCATTTACTATGCTCCAAAGAGATCCAAAAAAAGGAGGGAAAGATCAATATGAACAAAAATATTTAACCAGAATTTTTTGTTTGGTGAAAGAACTGGAAACAATTGAGGGATGGGTGCTCATCAATCAGGGAATGTCTAAACAGATTTATAGTATATTATCATAATGGCATATTTTGAAATCAGGTTGACTAAAACATGCTTTTGGACTGACAAATGTATAGATTTACCTTGCTTAATTATGCTTATTTGCAACAAGAATCCTGTTCTTTCTTTCTTTGCAGAGAGAGAGTTGAATAGAGATACGGCATTAGAGAAGAGCTAACAATTTTATTGCTTTAAAAGAATAGAATGTCACTGAAACTTTTTTTTTTAAATGCTTGTGAGATAATATAAGCTAAAAAAAAAACCATGTTGAACTTATCACATACTTTAAAAAAGCAAGCTGTAATAGAAATTTACAGTTGTACATTTAAAAATAATGAATTTAGAAATTATGTCTTTTTCCTTGACAAATGATTTCTCTCTCGATAAGAGGAAGGAAAGATAGAGCACCAGCCTTGGAGTCACAAAGGACCTGAGTTCAAATCTAGCATCAGATACTAGCTGAACAAATCACTTAACTCTAACTGCTAGAAAAGAAGGAAGGAAGAAAGGAAGGAAGGAAGGAAGGAAATGAAGGATAGAGGGAGAGAGGGAGGGAAGAAGGAGTGAGGGAGAGAGGGATAGGGGGTGGGAAGAACAACTGGGACTTTAGGGTTTACAGTAAAGTTAATTTTAATTTTCTCCAAGTAAAAATTCCCCTTTCACATCATGCTTATCTTCCATTATCACTGCTATCTCCCTGAATTTATTTAGTGTTTTATGATGTAATAGATGTAGTAATAGTATTTTACAGTATTATGATGAACTTGGAATCAGACCTTGAGTTGAATCCCATTTCAAGTAGTTACAAACTGTGACATCATTGATAATTCCCTTCAGATAATTTAACTTCTCAGATTCTTATCTTTTCTTATCTATAAAATGGGAGTAATAATATTTGTACTACTACAAATTTTATTGTGAGCAAAATGTGATTCAAATTCTAGATTTTCAGTGTGTGAGTTCTTAGTTCCTTGTTTTATGGAAGTTTAGTCTACGACAATTACAATGACAGTGCAATAACGTCCAAATCATCCTAATGTCTGATGTCCTTTCCAAGTCAGTGAGAAGGCTTTGAGTGATGTAACAGAGAGATAGCAGGGCCTTTCAGAAACCACTCCTTGTTAACTCTGATCATGGCATTAGTTTGTATTCAATGTATGTGTATTGGGAAAGTTTTTTGGAGAATCAGAAATACAAAATCATAGAAATGAAAAGAGACAAAAGAATCCTTTTTGCAAACCATCTGTTTTGGAGTTGCTATTTGGCCACATTTGTACTTATCTAATACAGGGAGATTTTTACATGAGAGAAAAAATAATTATCATCAATTAATCTTAGAGGTCTAAGTGTACTTTAGAATTGTATTTTTTTATTCACCCTCTCCTCCAATTTTTATCTCACTGCCTATACTTCCAGGCCTTCTGTTTTGCTATTAATTTATCCAAACTTTGTTTCCCCTCTTACTCAAGATGAGTCATCTGGTGAGGGTACAAGATGTCTTCACCCAGATTTCTCTCTTTCTGGTTTCCAACTGTGTCTGTGACTGCCTTATCAGAATGCACCACCCACTCAGTGGCAATAACATTCCCCACATCTCTGTTTCCTGCCATTTAAAAGGGTTATGGATAAAAATAATGAGTTTTAAATTGATAAACACCTCAGGAAGAAACTGGTTAGCAAAACACCTTTGTTTCAATCAAATCTCCCAATTTTCACTCTACCAAAAGAAACAAGTATTATGTAAATCCCCTGGAAATAGCCTAATGTTCCTAGTTTATTTTAAAGTTTCATTTGAGTTAAGTTAGGTAAGGCCTTTCTCTCTCTTCTGACATAAACTCCCAAGAGAATTAACCAGATTATCTGTCTCTGACATTTCAAAAGTATAGCTAATGCACCTTATTACAAGCTTTCTTTTTGGTAACCCCAGAAAGGAAGAGGGTGGGAGGAATAGATTAACTGCCATGTTCCTGTGAAAATTGGTGGTGGGTTTCTGTTTTCAGATATTTTCAGGAAGTTTCAGCAAAGGGCTCCTTTAATCCTTAAATGATAATGTGTTTCTTGGCAGTGTTGATGTGTTTCTCTCTGTGTATATGTGTATATGTGCATAGTTCTCCATTAAAGTATAGGGAGACATTCTCATTTTCTTGAGGGAAAAATCAATTTGATGTGTGTTCCCTCTTTCATGTACATTTCCTTAAAGCTATTTTCTTTGTTTTATGTTTATTATAAAAAACTTCCTGAAAAGGGGCATGCATTTATTACTTCATCTCAACATAGTTAGTACAATACTTTGATAACTCCATGAACAAATCAATGTGAATTCTTTCTTTTTACTCAGATCACAGTGCATGGATATCTTTTCAACCTATACAATATTTGTCTATCTCCTTCTATAAAATCAACATAGTACTTGAGTCCTTCCTCTAATTCTCTTGTCAAACAGTAGACCCTATTTTAGTATTATTTGCCTCTAGCATGCTTTATGCTTTATCATTAAGCATCTTTGTCTTGCTGACTTAGCTGACCTTTTTCTTTACAACATCTATTTAAGCTTTAGTGCTTGTCTTTTTAATAAACATTTTTTTTAAAATATAGAACATTCTTCACTAACGTCCTACTCTGCCCCTTCCAAGATTTGTTGTTGTCTCATTTCTATCCTTTGTGACTGCTTTTGGGGTTTTCTTTGCATAAATACTAGAGTGGTTTGTCATTTCCTTCTCCAGGTTATTTTATAGATAAGGGAATTGAGGCAAACAGGATTACATGACTTGCCCAGGATCTGTCAGCTAGTAAGGCCAGATTTGAACTCAGAAAGTTGGGTCTTCCTAACTTTAAACCTGACTCTCTATTTACAGTCTCTTTATAATTATTGTGAATTTACCCATTTTTCCTTTTTAAAAAAGCATTTAGTAACATTTAATCATAATAATTATAAATGTATTGATAGTTTAATGCTCTTTCGCAAGGAAAAACATGGCACTAATGTTATCTCAAGTCAACTATATCACCAGCAACTATTTACTGAATCTGAATCTATGTATATGGAATTATGCTAGTCTGTATTTAAACTACAAAGGGAAGTGAAATGGTATGATCTTGAGTCATTTAGAGATGAGTTGGAGAAATACAACATCTACTACCTAAAGGAGTAAATGCAAATTTCTAACAGTCTTCAAAATTCAACATAGTCTTGTTTCATTTTACTTTTCCAGCTTTGTTATAATATTCCTCTTCATGCAAACTTTGTTCAGTCTAACTTGACTATTTTGTTGTTCAGTCATCCAGCTGTGTCTGACTCTTCATGACCTCATGGACCATACTGTCCATGGGCTTTTCATGACAAAGATACTGGAGTGATTTACCATTTCCCACTTCCTTCTTAAATGAATTAAGGCAAACAGAGATTCAGTGATCTGTCCAGAGTCACACAGCTAGTAAGTGTGTGAGATGAGATCTGAAGTCAGGTCTTCTTGACTCTAAAGCTAGATATCTATCCACAGAACCATCCAGCTGCCTCTTTGACTACTTAACTATTCCCAAACCTTGCCTTCCAGTCTTTCATCTCTATGTCTTCCTTTAGCCTTCTTGATGCATTGGAATCACTTTTCTTATAACTCTTTTTTCTTACAGGTCCAATTCAGGTTTCATGGTCCTGGAAAGCATTCCAATTGCCAACAGCAAAAAGGGATTTTTCTTCCTTCAGTTCTGTAGTAGCACTCTGTCCTTGCCTCTCACTATATCCTAACTCATATATTTTTTGTGTGCATGAAATCACCCACGATTCTTAGATATTGTAAGATATTTGAAGGCAAGAATAAAAAAAAATTTATCTTATACTCCCCAGCACAGTTTCTTGAACAAAATAAGCACTTAATTAGGGTTTGTTAAATTAAAATGACTACAGAGATAGACTTAGTGTCTACCAGAAGAAGTTGAGTGAAATGAGCCTAAAATTTTACACTGAATTTGGGTTGTTTATGAAAAAAAAAATTCTGTATTATATACACAGTGAAGGCTCATTTATGTGTTAACTGTAAATGGAAGTTTCTTCCACAGAGATCAAGTTGCATTCAATTTTGAATAAATCTAGAATTGTTCTCTGGCAGAATGCTAAGCGTTTGGCCTCCAAATATGCAGATTTTGTTCACTCTTAGCCACTGTAGCTTAAGGCATTGTCCTAACAAAGGAATTCAACCTCTGTTAGTAGCCATATAATATACATAAGACTTAATAAGTCATTTGTCAATTCATTCATCAAAGTCCATTGCCTCATAGATCTGTGCCAGACAAACTCTACAATGCTCTCAAATTTCTTTAATTTCTTTCAGAAATGACAAAAAGTTCCCTTAATTAATTTCCATTTCTCAGGGGATTTTATGCAGTGAACTATTCTTGGAAGTCAGACTTGTAGGAGTTTGAATTATTAACCCTTGAGATTTCCTAATAACAATCAAATCCTTATTAATGTATGTCTCTTCAGACATAGATTTTGTGGAAAAAGCCATTAAAGATATAAAATGTATACTATATTTCCTGTCCTAATCTCAGCTGTCCAGTCACCAGGAGCATACTTTTAATTAGGATTAGGGTTCAGTTGTTCACAGAACTTCATTTCACAGTATAGTTTCCCTTTATGTAAAGTGCCTTTGGAATTGAACGTTTTCAAAGGAAATAAATGCTGCTGATAGATGGAACAGGCAATAAAAGCATCGTCTGAAAATTTATTAATGTAACTCTACAGAGCTTTTCAATATGGAAGATAGCCTGCAATATTTAAGAAGCATTTTGAGTGAAGAATAATGTGTAGTAGATTTAGATTGATAGGCCAGTGATCATGGGTTCATATTAGAGAAATAAAGAAAACACTTTTTTTTTTCTCTTATCCATCATACACGTTTAATCTAGGAGATTTTACTGTATGCTTAGTTCACTTTGTAAGTCAAATCCAGAAATGAAAAAGGGGAGTTTTATATGTTTTGCCTGACAGTAGCAATGTTAGACTCTGAACAAATTGGGATGTTCTTTTAAAATCCTCTGATTTATCGAACTCTTCTTTTTCCCCCTTCAAAATTTAGTATGCTACTGCTGAACAAAAGCTGCCAGCTATCCTTGCAAACGTTGTTATGGTATTTGCTGAAGTGCTATCTAAAGTGACAATATATTCTGTACACCCTCCCCACTACTGGAAAATAAATGAGTAAATAAATCATGGAAGCAGCCAATGCCCAGTCAGTGACTGTCAGACAGTATAAGGGCCTATAAGTTCACATTTAGCTTAGATTTTTGTATGCCTTTCCATTGTGAATTAATTCACTTATTGGTAACAAGGTATGTAGCTGTGGCTTCGTAAGTCCATTTCAATGAGAGCTGTCAGGGTGTAGCATTGATTTCTCTCCCCTTCCCCTCCCCCCAAAAAACCCCAGCTTGGTAGAAGAAAAGTCTATCAGATTTTGGAGAAATGTTACCAGTGGGCATAGTTCTTTGCTTGATGAAGTTCAGACATTTATAAGTAGAATTCATTATTAAGATCACAACTATTTATTCATAAGGGGAGAGAAAGACAGAGACAGAGAGAGAAAGGCAGAGACAGGAAGAGAGAAAGAGACAGAAAGAGACAGAGACAGAAACAAATACAGAGAGACAGAAAGACAGTCATTCAGAGAGAGAGGAAAGACTGAGAGATAGAGATAGAGAGAGAGATTGAGAGATTTCTAAAATAAAGCCCTTAGCTAACATTATTAGTATTCCTATCATCCAATTTATGTCCTAAGAAATGGAATTTATGATGTGCCTCAGTTTCCATGTGTTTTCTTCTTATAAAATGTTGTTTATTAGATTTGACATCAGGTTCAAGAAGCAAATATTTGGAATTCTACTTCTACCTTTGTAGTAGACTTTCATCATAATGTTGGATAAATTATTCAGATTACTTAATTTCACCATCTATAGAATGCAAATAACTAGCATCATAATCCCTTTTGTACAGATTGCTAACACAACATTTCACGATAGAAAAACTGATAGATTTGTCATCAAAGTATGAGAGATTTTTTGCCAATTGCAGTCTGTGTGAACTTTGACAAGTTACTTAACCATTTTGGGTCCAAGTTTATTCATCATTATTAACTGGTATGAGGACTTCTCAGGTCCCCCAATAGTAAAACTTTGAATCTATGATCAAAACAAAAAGGTATTCAAAGTTAGAAAAGTAATGAAAGGGGAAAATGGAATATTAGTTATGTCTCCACTACTTATTCCACTACTTCTTTGTTCATACCCAGGACTGTCACCAAAGAAAATCAGATTCTATTTGAAATTTGGTCACTATGATGGGTTTTGATTTTTTTAAGCAAATAGATTTAAGGGTGATTGTGGAAGTAATATTTTTGTGATAAGATTAATAGATAGTAGGTTAAGTAACTTGGTTTCTCCTCCTACTTCTGTCATTTACTTGTACCTTCTCAGACAAGCCATTTATTCTTTTAGAAACTTATTTTCCTCACCTATAAAATGAGCTTAGGTAGAGGTGTGGAAAAGATATGTGTATTAGATGACCTATAAGATATACCTTCCAGCAATAACATGCTGTCATTCTGTGATTTAGATAAATTCATATATATATATATCATCCAATGAATATTTAGAAAGTCCTTTGTTTAACTTGTGCTTAATTCTATTGCTTTTAGATATTTCAGACAGAAAATGACATTTGTAAAATGAAGGGTTAGATTAAATGGCTTTGGAGGTCAAACTGAACTCTAAAATTATATTAGTCTTTGATAATACAGAGTAAGGGAGAAGAGATTTAATGAGGAGAAATAAAGTTAGTCTTTGGGGAAAAGAGACAAGAACATTAAATATAGAATTAGCATCTCCTGGAGCAAAAGATACCATCAAAGAATTTTACCAAGAGTTGAGCTAGTCCCATGGAGAAGGTAAAACAAAAGAGTCAGAGTGTTCCACCAGTACTCTGATATGTCAAAAAAAAAAAAAAAAAAGGCAAGAAAAGTCTCCATCCCAGGATATTGGGTGAAACTTCTGTCCTCTCCCCTGGCATTCATAGGAGAATATGGAGAAGAGTTGTCCATTTTGGACATATGTATGGATGTTGATCTTTATCATCTCATCTCAATTTCATATAAATCACATCATCATTAAAATTGATAAGTTCACACATTCATCTGAGACAGTCAATCGGTCAACAAGCAATTATTAAATATTTCCTCTGTAGAAGCTACATGCCACTGTGTCCTAGTTGCATAGACTAGCTATGTTAGAGTGAAATAAGCTTCCTTTTTGTTAGCCCTTCAATGACCTATAAGTACCTCATTTTGTTCCAACATCATATATGAGCTAAGAGGATGTTAGCATTGTGACTGGTCCTAACATTTTGACTTAGTAGTGGGTTTTTCCTAACTGTTTACCTTCAAGCAAAAACTGCACATCCATTTGTCACATATGTTGTAGTAGGAATTCTCTCATAGGAAGAATTGGATTGGTCACTGAAGTCTCTTCCAACTCCAAAATTCTATCTGTGAACTCCTATTTGTATCATTCTGAGATACTTTATTACCTTGATAATTTAGCTTGGAAAATAAGTGGCCCTAACACAAGTAAAATGACTCTGGGTGACACATAGGAGTGATGCTTTACTCTACCTGGGTATAATGGTTACTACCTGGTTATTTATCAGGAACCCAAGGTTCCCCATCTATCTGTCAACTGTTGTCACTGAGTAGTTGTAAAACTAATGCTGCCTGTTGATTATTGCCTCTTTACATAGGCTGGATGATTTCAGGATACTTGAGAAGAAAAGATGAGCACTAACTCTACCACCATTACTAAATGAATCATCTTCCAACTTGCCACTTAAGAGAAACATAACTTTGATGTTTGCATTATATACTTAAAAGGAAAAACCACAAAACAAAACAAAAAAACATTGATTTAAGCCTTGGATGCTAACAGCTCCTAAATCCTTAGTTTCCTGAGTGCAGGCTGATATTTGTTGAAGCAAACTTATGGTCTGAACCATATATGAAATATGAAGGAGGTAAAAGTTATTAGTACACTGCCCTTACTTTTACTCAATTCTCTGCTGATTACATTACATAACTATGAAACTAGGTCACCTTTAGAATCAACTCACACTTGAAACACTTGGAAATAGCCAGAGCCAACCTGACTTCATTTTCGTGATTTTTTCCTCTTAGCAGTATATGCTTAGCATATGTTTTACATGGAATTAATCATGTATTTCTGGTTATATGTTTGTGAGAGTGCATACCTACTATCTAGGTGATTAATTATCATAGGAACTAAAATTGTGATTTAGTTTCTGATTAAAGTATAACCTAAGTGATTAGATAGAATATATTGGAATTTTAAAAATAATCTTATGCTTATTGTGAATATATAAATATATGTGCACATAAATTCAACAATTATTCTTCCTCAAGTATAAATCATTATTTGTCTAGAGAGCTAGTCATATTTTTTCACTCCATTTCCCCTTTTTCCTTCCTTTTTGTTTCTCTGTGTTCCTTCACTTACTCATTTATTTTATTTCTTTCTTGCCCTCCCTTTCACACTAAACATATACTTTAAATTTTGCTTCTAACCACTATCCTTCATCCAGCCATTTGCCTGAAAAGGTGGGCAGAAGGACAAGAGGTTAAAAAGATTTGTAATCTCTCCATTTCTTTTCTTTATGGACTACTTAGGATGGAGCCTGAGGCAATGCATTCACAAGGTTTATGACTAGTTCTGGAATAGTATGAAACTATGTGTTTCATATTACTTCCTGAATTTCCTAAAGTGAGGACATGGCAATAAGCTTTGTCTGTGTCTAATGGTTTTTAGATGTGGCTGAAAATGACCCTAGAGTATAATTTATAAATTGTCAAACTTTCTTCCTATATTCTTGAGTCCATTCCTTCTCAATTCCTGGGTGACTTTTCTTTTTCACATTCCCATTCCTTTTGTCCAATAGTATGATATGATGGAAATACACCCCAACTTGAAGTCAGGAAGACCTCAGCTAGAATCCAACCTCTGACAATTCAATCAAGGCACTAAAATTATCTCAATTTTCTCATCTATAAAATAAATGGGTTTTACTCAAAGAAATCTAGACTCTCCTGACTATAAATCCATGATCCCATGATCTTTACTTACTCCTTTCCTTTTAATTTTAAATATAAACATTTCTCCTTTCTTGGAAACAAAATCCTTCACTTGATCCTACAGACATTTGTAGCCATTTTTATTCAGATGTGCTTATGTCATTCAACATGCACAAATCCAATATCAGTATTTTCCCTTGCTTCTCTCCGCAGGTTCCAGAAAACCTTGCACTGTCCCAGACATTTGTCTCGATCACAGGACATTCTGGCCACCCAAATTTAAAAGCGAGGATTTACCTTTGATTTATTCAATCAATTAACAAACTCTTATTAGGTACCCACTATGTTCCAGACTCTGTGTTAGCTTATGAGGGTACAGACACACACAAAAAAATCCCTATTCTCAGTTTTATTTTCTTTCCAAATACATACCTCCATATTCAATCAATCTGTAAGCATTACTGATTTTTTTTTTCATTCAAAAGCCTCCTATATCTTTCCTTTTTACTTCATATAATTCCATGATCTTAGTTAGTTCAGGCTCTCATGACCTCATACCTGGAATACTGCACTATTCCATCTTCCTGAATACAGGTTCTTCCCTTTCCAATCCATTTTGCATACTGTGTCTAGATTAATCTTCCATTAACAATGCTTTCCTGGAAAATTACTTTCCTTCTTAGATCTTCCGGGGATTCCTACTTCATTAAGTGTAAATTTCTTTGCTTGGAACATATGCTTTTCAATCTAGTTGTATTGGCTTCCTCACTTCTAAAGACACAGTATTTTTTTCTGCTTCCTCCTAAGCCTATATTATCTTCTTGATATTACTTCACTCTCTTCAGTCTTTCAAAATCCTACCAATTTTTCAAAGATCTACTCAGGTTTCATATCATCCATGGAATGATTTAACTACTGGAGCCTTGTTTGGAATTGTGTTCAATTGTGGGAACAATAGTTTAGGAAGGACATTATTAAATTGAAGAGTGTCCACATGAGGCAAATCAGGATTATAGATTGAGAACTGAAATTAAAGGACCTCAAATCCATTCATATAAAGATTTCTTGGGAAAACTAGATGAGACTTATGAAATCAGTCTCTGAATATTTGAAAGGCTGCATGTGGAGAAGGGAAGAGAGCTGATCTGTTTGATTCAAGTGTAGAACAAAGAAAAATTCATTAGAATTTAAAGTCAAATGTGGCTCAAAACCAGGAAGATCTTCCTATTATTCCAATCTGTCCAAAAATGAGACAGATTGCATCAAAAAATAATGTATTTCCCCCTTGTTGGAAATCTAAGCAGAAGATGGGAGACTAACACATGTTAAGTATTTTGTAGTTGGGTTTTTTTTTCAAGAATAAGTGGACCAGAAGGCTTCTGAGGTCCCTTTCAATGTTCACATTTCATGATTCTTAGAAAAACAAATAAATAAGAAAATAAAGTGAAGAAATTATGTTTCAATCTGTTCTGAGTCTATTAGTTCTTTCTCTCTGGAAGTAGATAACATTTTCATCCTAGGTCCTTTGGAATTGTCTTGGATGATTACCTTGAGCAGAGTCTTTTTCTTTCACAATTGATCATCCTTACAATATCATTGTTACTGTGTACAATATTCTCCTGGTTGTGTTCATTTTATTTGTCATATACCAATTGGTGGGCCTCCCCTCAATTGTCCACTTCTTAGAACTGTTGCACATATTTTTATACTTTTCCCCTTTTCTTTGATCTATTTGGGATATAAGCCCATTAGTAGTACCTCAGCTCACCTGAAAAATGAAGAATGGAGAATTCTGAAGTAAAATGAAAACATGGAAACTTTTGTATAGGGGCAGTTATACAGCTACCTCCCAGAGCTGTTATGAAAAAAGCACTTTGATATCATTAAAGTGGTCTATAAAAGGGATCTAACGTTAATGTGACTAGTGGGCAATAACTTCAGGCCCTGTAGCTAGAGACCCTGGGGTATTTATAAAAGGCAGGGGAAGTCATAATAGAATGGATATCTCTATGACTCTTTTCCTCTGGAAATTAGCAGTTCTCTTGAGGCTCCAGAGGACTGTCAGAAATGGGGAGAGAAGGAAACACCCAGCAGAGATGGAGAACTGAATAACAACATTTTATGGCCACCCCAGGGCTATACTAGAAATGTTAGAGTGTTGAAAAAGCTCAAAAGTGGAGGTAGGGAGCAGGGTTCTGAACTGCTCTGCTGAGCTGAAGAAGCTAATTGGTTTCAGCCTTCACAGAAGCCTGAAATCACCATAGTCCCAATCTTTCATGATATTACATTTTCCCACAAATTAATTAAATGGTTGGTTGTCCACTGACTTTAATGATCCCACTTTGAGGAGCTGGGCTGTTCAAAAATCAAAGCTTTGGTGCTGATTTTTTTTTTATTATTATTATTATTTCCTTTACAGTTTAGTGCACAGCTCAAGGGTAAGCTTCAGTGTGTGGATAAAAGTGGATTAACTGCATGACACTACCTGAGGCTTTTGCTAACCAAGTCACTTCTCCAGCTGGGGAGCAGACACCTGCATTAAAAGGTGGTGACCCACAAGCTTGCCCTGTCAGGGGGGATCAAATGAGATACCTATTGTGTTTGCTAATAATGTAAGTGACATTGAAAATGTTTCCAGTCAAACCTGGCCTCTAGTTGACTAAAGAATGTTCAGAATACAGAATGATATAAGGTCTTTATCTCTGGGTTCTTGTTTACATTTTTTGGTGGGGATTATGGAAAGCGATCATGCTTTATTAATTTCCTTATTATTGTATAAGGCATCATTATCCTTCCAGTCACTCAGACTCTCAACTCAGCTTGTAATTCTGGACTTCTTACTCTCACTCACCACCCCTGCCCTCATATCTAATATTTCTTGTCAAATCTCCCCTTCACTCCTCTGAGTGAACCTTGGTGCAGGTTCTCATCACCTTATTTGGGACAGTTACATAATTCTTCTAGTTGGAATTTTTGCTCCAAACTTCTACTCCCACAGTGCATATTGCCTTCAGTTATTACAATGATCTTCTTAAAGCCCATGTCTGACTTTGTTACTTCCCTACTCAATAACCTCCTATAGCTCTCTTTTACTTCAGGGATGAAATATAAAATTCTCTTTTCTTTTAAAGCTCTTCACAATCTAATAATTTTCTATCTTTCCTTCTTCTCACACTTTTCTATCTCTCCTTCTATTGTTTTATTTATCCTTCATTCTTGAAGAGGACCACAACATCAGGGAGATGATGCCCTGACATGGAAATGACTTGGATTTAGATGAGGAAAGACTGGGCAAAGTCACCAGTCTTATTTTCCCCTCCAGAACCATATGCATCCAGTGGCCAGACATAGATCAGGAGGTCTAGAGTTGATTCTGGAGGCAAAGGGAGACTCCCTCCTACATACTCTGTAATCCAGCAATACTGATTTTCTCACTATTATGCCCACACAATACTTCATTTTAGGAGTTGGTGTCTCCTCTCTTGCTGACTTCCATTCCTATAATGCTCATCTTTTTCCTCTTTTTCTGGTCTCCTTTGCTTTCTTCAGTGCTCACATCAAATGTAGCCATATTCTAGAGAACTTTTCTGCCCCCAATACCTCAGGTCTATTGTCTTCCTTCTAAAATTACATTCAATTTATTTTGTATATATCTAGCTTGCATGTCTCCCCAATGAACTACAAGCTCCTTAGAAGAACTTTTTGCTTTTCTTTCATTCCTTAGCACTTAACAGTACTTGTCTCAAAACAAGTACTTAATGTCTGCTTTATTGTTTTAGGAAAAACTATCTGAGGAAGAACGGAAGCACAAAGAAACTTCGGGAGATCCACACATGGTGATAGATGAGGATTCAAGGAGTGAAAGCAGTACGGATGAGGGGAAAGAAAAGACTAAATTGCTATTAGAACGATTGAAAGCTCTAGAGGTAAGGATTAAAACAACTTCACACATTAAAAAAAATTTGAATTGCAGTGAATTGTAAATCTTTTCTCTTTCACATTCACACAGACTCATGTTACATATTATTTCCCATCATGATTCATGTGTTAAAATTTTTCTATAACTGAAAGGGTCTTTTTACATAAAAAAAAAAAATCACAACTTTTTAAAAAAGCAAGTAAGTACTAATTAATTTTAATTCATTTAAAGACTTGTTAGATCATTACCATTTGGGCTAGAAAATGATGATGCTTTTAAAACTTTCAATTTGCTGAATTTCTAATTGCTAAATGCTCAGATTGATAATGGGAACTGAAAGACTGGCCCAAATTCTTATGAAATGTCTATGTTAGATGTGCTAGCCCAGCTTTACTCTGAGGTATATCTTAACAACAACCTAACAAAGCAGAAAGAAGGTAGAATTTCGAATCAAAGAAGTCGAGTCAAATTGAAAATTATCTATTACCTATGTGACCTAGATAAGTCATTTGACCTTTCTGGGCCTCAGTTTCTTCATCTATAAAATAAGGGTCTTTGGATTAGATGACCTCTCATCTCCTTTCAAGCTTAACATTGATGTTGTGCTCTGCAGAATTAGATAGATGTATTTTTGACTGGTTTTGTTCTAATGCATTTCTTGGCTTTGTATTAACCTGAGATGACCTTTTATCTTAAATCAAAGGTCTAGATTTTGATATCCACTGTAAACACATCAAGATCCAATTGCTAATAAATAAAAAAAGTTTGACTCCCTCATATTCCTTTACTGTAAAGATGAATATTATACTAAGTTAGCTTCTTTGGGGCAGCTTTCAATTTTCCCAAGCAATTCATGGAAAGATTCCTTTAGAGAATCTTAAGATAATACAGCCTCAGCTTTTTTTCCCCCATTCTTATTCTATTAGGTGCCTTCCCCAAATTTTCTTTCCAGTTTATCCACTTGGATATTTGTGACCCTCATTTTGAATCAGTTTCATCTCTTCTGATCTTGTTAGATTAGATAAAATGACCAAAAAAGTATAAGTGGAAAATGTTCCTAATCATAAATAATCATCATAAAATGACTTGTAGTGCTTCATAAATGTAAATGTAACTTAATCCCATTATGTTTGATTTTAAAACTACTTGAATTTCTGTGATTTGTGAAGTGACCAGTAACGCTCTTTAAATAACTATCATCCTCGATAAACAAAGACAAAAGTTGTCACAAGTACATTCTAGGAACTTACTTATAGAGGTGTTATGGCATAGTACAAGAGTAATAGACTTGGAGTAAGAATAAATAGGACCATTGGTTAGCCACTTAAACTTTTAAGTCTTCAGTTCCTTAAGTGTAAAATTGGGTCAATAATATCCATACTGTCTAAATCATAGGATGGTTGTGAAAATCAAATATAATAATATATATATTCAGAACTATAAAAATATAGGATGTTATGATTATTACTGTTTAAATGGAAGATATAATGTATATAAGTATCATACAAGACAGAGAATTATAAGAACAAAAAGGAAAGATTAAGGTAATGTTCAAAAGTGATAGTAGAGAATAATAGATTTTTTTACCCAGTTATGCTTGCCTTTTATTAAATACATGCATTTATTCCAATATCAATTTAGAACTGTTTATAAATAGCTGCTATGTTTAAAAGATGATGTAAAAAGAATGATATTAAATATATAGCATGATTTAAAGTATATTTCAGTATCTTACTAATTAGTTTTAACTGTTCCCAGTCACTGATTAGTCTGATTTTACCTTTTCCCATGGTTGAATAGATTCAATCCTGGATTTTTTAACTTAAATCAAAAGCCTTTTCCTTATATACATAGTATTAGAACATAGGAGCTTAAAGCAGCTTGTTATCAAAAGCCCAGGCATATGCCTTCCCTCTAGCCTTTATTCTTTATCATTATCAAAACCTACAATTCATTCTCCATAGGCTCTTAGTTAATGAGAGGGATAGTCTAATTTGTCCTTCCTAGCAATCCTTTTCAAGAGAGACAATAACACCATGTTCTCTTCTCCCCTGAATCTTTTCCCAAATTGTAGCAAAGCAAGAAGATAATGAAAAGCGATATAGTAGCATGCTGTTGCTACTCTGTAATAAAACTCCATAATTGTCCTTTTCCAATGAGTATTTTCTGTCAAGTTGCGTCTAAGTCACACAAAGCTCCCCTGGCTAGCAGGTATCTACCTGTTAGAAATTTACTGACTAATTTGCATCGTGTAGTTTCCTAGCAACTGTCATTGAAACAATTAGATTAAAAAACTGTTCTGTGTTAAAAAAGCTTTATATTACAAAAATTCCAATACATATGGGCTACACTTTAAAAATATATCAAAGCAGAATGTAAAAGGTTTTTCAACAGATAAGGTGATTTCTCTGTATCAGGTTGGAGAACTTGTCTTTATCAGTTTTCAAAAACAGCAACCTCAGAAGCAGAAACTGGTTGTGTCTCTGAGTCTAGAAGATTATCCAAACTTAGACAACACAAATGTTTACCCACAAAGACAATTGCCCCACTAACCACCTATATCTAACTCTGGCATTCTAGATAGCCTTTCTACTCTCTGCCTTTGGGACTGAAATAAGTCAGTAGGTACTGAGCTCTTACAGTTTTTCAGGGAAGATTTACACAGATGGTTTCAATTTTAAGGCTATTACATGATTTTGTAATTTTAATGATAATTAATATGTCTGTGGTATTTTGAAGTTATCAAGACCTTTATCATATCATTTGTCTTCTCAATAATCCTCTAAGGCAAATGTTATCCCTATTTTTCAGACAATGATACTTAGGGTAAAAGAGCTTAAGTGGCTTACTTAAGGTAATACAACTAGTAAATATCATAGTCAGTACTTAAAAACAGGGCTTCCTAACTCAAAGTTCAGGGCTCTTTCCAATATGTTGCTTCCTACTCATGAGGTTCAGTTTCTTCTTTGTTGTGCAATGATGATGATACTGAGAGCTCAAGATAGAGTCTACCATATTGGTAAAACTTCATTCCTAATCCATGAGCAGGTTGTTTTTTTTTTGTCTTTGTTTTTTTTCTGCCTTTCAATCTAATCAAGTATAGGAAAGCTTATTACCAGTAGACCATTCCCCATCCTTAGGAAAGGAATTATTTGGACAAAAAATATATATAAAATTGCTCTTAGCCCTATGTGGCCCCTTCTTCTTTTGTGATGATGGAAGAGTAGTAGGAAAGGAGGTCAGAAAGAACATGCTGAAATTGTCAGAGGTTAGCCAGTAACTTAATAGGTGGTAGTGTAAACATGAAGCCTTGGCCCAGTGACTAGTAGGAGGACCAGTTACTGAAAGACCTGAATCATATTAATAATGACATCATTAGCATGAAGTGTCATAAAATAATAATAATCACTAGCTTTTAAATAGCTGTAATGTTTGCAAAACCTTGTATTATGATCTAATTTATTTTTCCTACCAACCCTATGAAATAGGTGCTACTCTTATCCCCATTTTTCAGATGAAGAAAATGAATCAGAGAAGCGTTGTGACCTAGTTGGGGTTATATAGATTATATATTTTGAAGTGGGATATGAATGTCTGAACTTCCTAACTTTGTGTGTATTATTCTAGAAGGAAATTGGAGCTATGTAAAAGAATGACTTTTTCTTGGAAGGATAGAAAAAGGAATCAAACAGTTTTTTTGTGTTTTATTTTTTGTTTTTTTTTTAATTATCCAGACAATGAAACATTTTATTTCATGGGATTCTTGGTCATTTTATATTGATTGCAAAGCTTATGGTGTAAAAATATCCATACGGACAAAATCTCAGCATTTGCTTAAACATCTATTGCAGCGTATATTGATGTTGAGAAATTCTACAAAGAACTCAATAAAACCCTCTAAGTTAAAACAACATATGCCCAATGATGTCAGGGCAAAAGTGGGCATAGGAGAAGAAGATAAAAAATATATTGGAAATATAATTCAGGGCCAAAAAATGAAATCAAAAGTTTGTGGAGTAGATAGAAACTTCATTCATATTTGAGGAAGAATCAAGAGGTACTGAGCATGGCAACCACTGAATAAAATCAGAGTGGGATGTATTATATTCTAATCACAAACAAATGGTTATGGATATGGTAGTCATTTCTAAATCAGTTATCCATATGTTATCAGACTACTCTTGACTTATTAGACCAAAAAACAAAATACCAAGTTAGAAGAAAGGATGAAAATGAGAATGTGCACAGTTCAATTCAGGATAACTCCAATCAAATTTATTTAAACTAGCTTTAAGTATTTAAAAAAATAAATTAGCTATATATATTTTTCTTTTTTCTATTGCATATTTTCTACCATTGATATAAACTACCACTATTTTCTAAAGATGATTAAACTGTTATTAATTCATCCTTTTAATGAAGAGATCCAAAGAACTTGGAATTAATAATACTAACAACACCTTTATGAAGCCATATTTAAGCTTTGGAAAGTGTTTGCCACAGATTATACATTTGATTCACCCTTCAAAACTGGGAAATCTGCCTCTTCCAGAAAATACTAGATATCTTTGCCAAACAAAAAAAAATTTATATATATAAGAGCCAAGGTCAGCATTTGTTAAAATAGAAACTTGTTTATAAAAGGATGGTGGTGGTAGATTCTGAGCAGGTTTATCCAGCAAAACAGTAAAAAGAGCTGCAAGGGAAAGTTTATAGAAAATTTGTTGAGTAACTCTATTAAATTAAATAATCTTTGGGCTTTTAAGAATAAAACTAAGAAGAAGACAACAAAAAGATGAAAATAGACTAGATCTGTGATACTTTCTCTCACAAACACTTTTCTCCATGAGTAATAATGGAGATACCACATTTTTGCTTTAAATTCATTTTCTGAAGTATAGTGTTATGTGAGCAAGTGGAAATGTCACTAAACAAAGCAAATATTAGATTGTGAGCTCATTGAAGACAGGGACTATTTTCACTATTCTTTGTAATCCCAGAGCTTAGACCAGTGTTTGGCATATAGTAATAAATTCCTTAATAAATTCCTGTTCATTTACGTGTTGACCTGAATAAAAAATTTTTTTAGATCAGATATGTCCAGGTCAGTGTCGCAGACAAAATAATGTTGTGAGCATGTAGTTACTGATTGCCAATTGGTACATATAGCTTGATCAGATTATGTGAGTATATACCCACATGGATCTAGAATTAAATAAGAGGAAGAGAGTTGGTGGATTCATTTTTATTGGGAAAAATGCACAGTGATTTTGATTATCCTAAGCTTCTCCCAGAAGTAAAGGCACACTTATCAGTGCCAGTACCATTCCAGATATGGTACAATGGATGCAAGTCATATAATAGTAGAATTTCTTACAATTATAAGTTATGGATAATGGATAAGAATTACGTTGGGTGTGAGTAGACAGATAACAAGTTATCATTTCAAAAAGGAAGTTTATAAAGGTTAGTATTTGACTAGAATATTAGGTCAGTCACTTATGCAGTGAGAGTTAAGAAAAGCTCAGGTACTACACTGTTATCTGCACAATTTCAAAAGATCTAGAGAAGGATTCCTGGTACACTAAATGACCCTATGCCTCTTTAGCATCACCATAATGGAGAATTTATTAAATTATATGGAAAACAATTACATGGGACAAAGTATAAATGGTCAATGATCTTTACCTTTGTAGCATATTTACTAGCTATGTGACTTTCAATAAGTCATTTGACTTCTATAAAATGGAGACAATAAATAATACAATCTACCTTACAAGGTTGATGTGAAAATCACAATCAGTATTAATCACTACGTGCCAGACACTTAACACAGTGGAATCATAGTTTCATTGAAGTATCATACAAATTTTGTTTTCTTTTGTCTTGAATTTTGAGTCGCACTACCTTATTTCTTTTAACAATTCCCCATCTTAAAATTTTAAAGCATGATGTATTTTGGAAAGATACTTCTTGCTATTTTGATTCAGAACTACTTCCCAACCACCCAGAAAGTCAAGGTCTCAAGTGAGACCTTTTTTGGTGCTTCTGGGACACACCTGCTATTTCAGAGCTGTTAGACTTTTGCCTCCAGAAAACAGGAAGTCATTTTCCATTTGGAACCAACTGAGAAATGCTATGTAAATTTCTGCCCTGTTTGGCTGACCCATTTTCTAGAATAGGTAACTGAGGCACATAAGGCTAAGTATGTTTCTCAGAGCTCCCTAGGGAGTCAGCTTTAGAGCCAGAATTAGATCTAGCAGGTCCTTCTATTTCCATACTGTTAGCCTGCCTGCTGAGCTTGTTGCTTTTCTTTTATGTGCATACCCATTTTCAGTCCATAAAATAATTTGGTCAGATAAACATACTAAATTAAATAGGGATTCTGTTATAGAATCCTGCAGTAGTTACTCATGATTTCCAAAATAAGTTGTTTTTTTGTTGTTTTTTTTTTTTTTTAGGATAATATTGTGAGAAATATGAGAAAACATACAAATCCAATAAGAAACTGTACCTATTTCCAAGAAACTTTGACTGGGTCTCCTAATTTTTTCCCTTTCTAGCTTTTTGCTATTGATAATAGGTCAGTGAACTTGGATGCTATTTCTAGGTTTCTAAATATCAGGGCAGCTGGGTGGCACAGTGGATAGAGAGTGCCTGGATCAGGAATACTCATCTTCTTGAGTTCAAATTTTACCTTAGTCATTTACTAACTGTCAGACCCTAGGCAAGTCATTTAAACTTGTCTCAGTTTCCTCATCTGTAAAATGATCAAGAAAAAGAAATAGCAAACCACACTAGTAAGTATATTTAGCAAGAAAATCATAATGGCATCATGAAGAATCATGTACAACTAAAATGTCTGAACAACAAGCAAACAAAAATCAACAAACCCAAAGATTCTTCTTAGTTCAAATTCTGTTGCTGTCACAGCTAGTGTACTCTGGCTCTTTTGTGTCCTCCCAATTTATAGAACTTCATTCAATAAATATATGACCTTTCATCAATTATGGCCAAATGCCAAAAAGGAAAAAATAAAACCCACAACCTTCCCAGAATAAGCTAGAAGCTTTAGCATTAAAGGTCTAGTGTTACCATACTAGAATCAGATTTGTGTAAAAGCTGGTTTAAAAAAAAAAACAAAACATCAATGTTAGGGAATACCAGTACATCAAGAATTAATCTGTATAAATAGTCTAAGAAGCTATCAAAGAAGAAAAATGAACTGCAGGGCCAACATTAATTGTGCCCAGAGATAATTAGAACAAAGTGCTGTTAATTGGGTGTTGGTTTAATGTTATGTATCTTTGGCCTTGTTTTTTTCATGGAGGGCATAAATTTTGATGTCAGAGTGTGAAAGCTGGCTGGCTTATTAATCAAAAGGCCTCAGTTTGCTTAGTTACATGCAATTAGCTGTTGTGATGTAGCTTAATATTTCATGAATGTAATTAAAAAATAAAACCTCTTAGGATCATAGATTCAGAGTTCACTTTCCTAATTTTACCTTGATTAAGGAAACCAAGGTCCCCAAAGATAAAATAAATTTCCCCAAATCTCACAAGTAACAAGTGGCACAAGTGAAATTTGAACTTGTATTCTCCTTACTCCAAAGTTAGTATTCTTTTCACTAAATTTTAATGTAGATTCTCTGGATTTAGAATCCCTAGGAGACAGACTAAACATCTTAGGCAACTAAATTTTGTTCTGTGTGTCCTAAAAGCAGTATGATTGGAGACATTATTCCAAATAAAAGAAAATATTCTGTAAATTAAAAAAAA
Organism: Sminthopsis crassicaudata; assembly: GCF_048593235.1. Lineage (NCBI taxonomy): Eukaryota > Metazoa > Chordata > Mammalia > Dasyuromorphia > Dasyuridae > Sminthopsis > Sminthopsis crassicaudata. The sequence goes on along the minus strand of NC_133619.1, from coordinate 372,811,323 downwards.
AATGCTGATAATTGTAAGTAGCAAACAAATACTCAGGAGCCTAAAGAAATTACTCCAAATTGGGAACCCTTACACATCCCAGAAAATGTCTTCATCCTGTTGCCTCCAAGTGCTGACTCAGTAACATGCTATCCTTTTCCATTAGGTAACTTTTAAGAAATCAACTTCTCTATGCTGATTTCCAGCAACATTCTGATGATGGTTTGATTCATTAGTATTCAAATCAGAGTGAAGCCCACTGACTTGTTACACTGGGACTGGGAAATGTACAATTTTACCTTATATGCAATGCAGTGTGACTAGAGTGTCGTAATAGATCAGTGATTGTATGATGTGCAGAGGAAAAAACCTATAAGCAGAAGCTGCCATGGGTAGAAAGATAACTACAGTATTAGTTCTAGTGATTGCTCTTCTGTGTAAACTATCCAAAATATTTCCCATGGTTTTGTTTGTAAATGTCCCCTTCTAAGTGCAGATGTCTATTTGTGCTCAATAATATTAGCATTTTTCTAATTGGAACACACTAGTAAGAGTACAATGAAAGTAAGATAACTGTCCCTTTCTAGGGTTCATCAATTATTGTTATTTCACTGATGTTCGACTAACATAATAAAGCTAAGAAGGAGATACATCTACTTTTTAAGAAAATATTTGTTGAAACCATTACATCAGCAATCTTAGGGGGAAAAAAAAATCTAGTTTTTAGCACGACTTTTTTTTACTCTATTCTACTTAAAGAGATAATTGCTTTTTGTATTATTTTATTTTTAGAAAGGACATAGGCCATATCATGACAGGCAAAGTGAAGAAGAAGAATTACCTGAGAAGTTAGGTCAATAAAAACAACTAATTTATGTAACTTAAATGTCGTCTTCCTCAAGATTAGCATCTTGCCCACTCTCCTGTTATTTGGGTAATACCTTCAACACTTCATTTGTAGTCATAGCCACAGTTATTTCTTAGGAAAATTAAAATCATTCTTACTATGACATCATTATTATTTTACTTTTGAAGTGCCTGGGGCCAAAGTCGGATTGGTTTTAGTCATCTTGTAAAATACTGAGATAGTCATGAATCCATTTAGGAGAGATTGCATTTCACACAGTATAGTTGCACTCAGGGGAAGTAACAGTGTCAGCAACATCATCTTAAAATGTGAAGGAAATTGTGTGTGTATGTGTGAATAGTGTACAGACCTTGCCAAATCCATTTCCTGTAAACCTCACACTTCTCTGGAGTTTAAGCGAAATTGTTTTTTAAAAATTCAATCGTAAAATCTTTTCATACTATTATAAAAAGACATAAATAAGATGATAATCAAGATTTATTTACAAAATCTGTTTCCAATACATAACCTAAGACCTACATATACCCATCAACTTTTTCATTTTAGGTGCCTATATGAGTACCTTTGTTTAATATATTAATACTGAGATGACTTCAGTTCAATAAACATCTATTAAATACCTATTTGGTATAAAAAATATAAGATGTCCTGAAAATAAAATGCCAAAAAATCAATGCTTCCTTTCAGAATTTAAATTTTATTGGGAAGAAAGAGCAGACATAGAACTATATAACGTAATATTAAATAAGAAGATCAGAGATAACAAGTAATCAAAACATGGAAATAAAATAACTTTGAATTATAGAAGTGAGAGAGTATATTTTGGGCATGGACAAATGCATGGAGTTATACATTTTCATTCTGAGTCCTGGAAGAAAATTATATATGTATGTATGTATGTATGTATATATATATATGTGTGTGTGTGTGTGTGTGTGTATAGAGATGGGAAAAGGGAAGAGAAAGACAGAAACAGAGAGAAAAACAGTGAGACAGAGATAGACAGTGAAAGAAGAAAAAAAAGTTGTAGTAGTAATAGAAGAAGAAGTAGTGGTGGTGGTGGTGGTGGTAGAGGTGGTGGTGGTAGTTGATTTGTTTCAGTCATTTTCAACCCTTCATGATTTGGAGTTTCTTGGAAAAGATATTGAAGTGGTGTGTTGTTTCCTCCAGCTAATTTTATATATTAGGAAACTGAGGCTAATAGAAAAAGTGGCTAATTTAAAGTTAGATATCTAGTGTGTATTTGAAGTCAGATTTGAACTCAAGAAGATTAATCTTCCCCAAGTCCAGCTTTCTAGCTATTCTGCCACTGAACTGTCATATCTAATGGCTACAATACAATATTTTGACTATCCTTCTCTTGTTCCTTACTGTCAATATGTGAACAGCTCATATATGTTCTCAGAAATGCATCTCACACCACTCCGCAGAAATAAGCAATCATAGATTATATACTTCAATTAGCTGATATTCAGTCTTCAACTTTCTTCTTTCTTTTGGGTCATCTACAATTTTAATTCTTTTTAAATTATGATGTTCAGTTGTTCATAGATATACAGCATCACTTAGAAACTCTTAGTGTTTTTAAAAGGATGGAGAGAAGAAGGCTTGGCAATAAACAACAGCTTTAAAACATTGACATTTTTGCACAGTTTTCCAAATATGATCTAGTCCTATCTTGTTAAAATATTCAATTCTGGGGCCAGGTTACTGGCTATCTGTAGCTTCAGTCAAAGATATATATATATATATATATATATATATATATATATATATATATATATATATATATTCTATGAACTTTTGCACTCTTTTGGAATTGTTATCTTTTATGATATTCTCAAAATTGATACCTAAGTATCTTAACATTCAGTCCCTTCCAGCCATTTTTGCTTCTGTGTTTAATTCTTCATATCCCAAAGTATTCTAATAGTATCTGTGACAGAAAGAACACTAATTCAAATTCAGGGGACTTGGGTTAAAGCCTGTGCTCTGTTTCCTTAGACAGATGATCTTTGGCAAGTTCTAGAACTTATTTGGAATCAACACTCTTATCTATAAAATGATGAAATTGAATAGTTAATGTTTAAGCTCCCTTCCAGATCAAAATCTACATTCCCATTGCAAGGTACCTTTTAATTATGTCAGATGGATATAAGGAAGAATAGATGAGGAGAGGGATCCTCATTACCCAAGAGAATCTGATGAGGAGAACATGAAGTTTAGCCTAAAGAATAGAAAACTTAAGAGGATAGTGGAAGCTGTCATATTTCATGACATATCAAATGGAAAAGGGAAGAAACATATTCTGCTTCTTCTTAGAAGGCAGAACTTGCAATAATGGATAGAAATTGCAGAGAAGTAGATTTAATGTAGAAATCTTCTTAAGGAGATAGCACTTTCAAACAGGAAAATGAGTTACCACATAACCAGACACATAACCATAATTGTGGATGGACTCCACAATTATATAGCAAAGGAATGGCTGCCTTATATATAATCTTTCAGACAAGCAGTAATGACCCCAAGGAACTACTGAGGCAAGTCATTATTCTATCTTCTACTTCTTGACATCAGTTTTTGACTTTTTTCTATTTTTAAATCTATTTCATGCTTTCTTACAAAGTTATAGAGAAGCACATTGCTCTCATCTTCTCTGCTATACTTTCTATAGCTGCATTACTTTCTCACTACTTTTAAGCATCAATACTATTGATGATGATTGTTATTGTTATATCTAGGATTCTTAGAACATCAAATTAAATTAGGTAAATACTAAGACAATTGCTTTTTAAGAGTTGTAACTTCAGCTATCTTGGAATGCCCTTATCTTTATAGACATACCCGTCCTGAAAACTTATCCACTAAGAAAATAGCAAATGTAGCTATATCACACTCTTTAGACACTTTCTCTCCTGATCAAAATAACAAAGACGACTTTCACTTCTGAGCCCTAGAAATTAGAAGGTAAAACTCTTTGCACAAACATTATCTATCAAAGGTGTAACCAGTTCTTTATTTAATAATAGATGCCACTTCCTCTTTCTTAAATCTCCCAACTTTGTAAGTCCCTACACCACAATAATATAAGCAGAATGTGGCCCAACTGAGATTGGCTGCTCCTTACTGTTCTTTGAAGCTATTATGTCTTCTGCTTTCTCTAGCCATGGTGCTGACAAATCCCTATGCTATCAGAACTTCTTGAGTTGTGACTAAATTATTTTTCAGTTATGTCAGATTCTCCTTCTTGCTAGATATATTAGAGCGATTTGCCATTTCCAGCTCATTTTACAGGTGAGCAACTGAGGCAAACAGGGTTAAGTGACTTGTCCAGGGTCACAAAGCTAGTTAGTACCTAAGGCCAGATTTGAATTTATGAAGATGTATTCATAATTCTAAGTCTAATGCTCTACCCAAGTAGTCCTATCACTTTAGATTTCATTGATTCATTAACAATAGATCCCAGACCAAGCCCTCCTAGATCACTGTTTGTACCCTGACATGCTTAAAGTGAATGTAAATACCAATTGCTTCTGTTTTGCCCAGAAAGTCTAAGGGTCTTCCCCACCCAGAATGATTTTTTTATTTGGCTAAGTAAAAGAGACCATTCTCCACCTTATTTCTTACTTAAACTTAATTAAAAACAAGACCAGTTAAAGACCTTAGCTTAAAAAGGCCAAGGTCTCCCACTGCATCCAAGGCTATCTCCACTCATCCTCATCTTTATGTTGCCCTAAAGGCTCTAATGGAGATAGTGAGGCTAGTGGCTTTGCACAGCCCTCCCTCTTTAAATCCAATTCACTTGGATGATATGGCATCACCTCTCTGATAGCAACCACCAGGCTATATTCAAATTCAGATTCAGACACTTACTAATTGTGTGATTCTGAGCTAGTCACTTCAAGTGTTTGCCTCAGTTTCTTCATTAGTGAAATGAGCTAGAGAAATGACAAACCATTTCAGTATCTTTGCTAAATGAATCATGAAGAGTCAGACACAATTGAACAACAATTTTTCTATTGTTTTCTTTTTTTAATCTTTTATTGCCTCTAACACATTTCCTGCTTTTTCATAAGACAACTATCCTTTTATATCTGGTCAAATGCATATTATCCTCTCTGCAGCAAACTACCAATCATGGAGCATTGGCTATAATTTCTTAATCATATGATCTTCTTTCCTGTTTAGCTATTGCAAGATGTTTAGTGCCTGCTTCTTCAGTGGGGAGGACTTACTTCTTAGACTTCCATTATTTAGCAAAACTAAGCCTTACAGATGGGTGATTCTTGAAAAATCACCGTTTAATGTGAGAATACTATTGGTCCTTTCATTTTGAGCATAAGTGTCCAGAGGTGCATTATGATTCAAGCTATCATCTATTTTCTATGTACAAACAACAAAGGGAATTAGTGGAAAGTGATTTTAAAAATTATCTACTTGCTTGTTTTTATTTCAAGACAGTTAATATTACACAAACACATACATTTGTTTAAACAAAAAACAATTCAGTAAACATTTATTAAGTGCCTTTTCTGTGCTGGACACTGTATCAAGTGCTAGTTATATAAATAATATAAAAGAAAGACAGTTTCTGTCCTCAAAGAACTTAAAATCTAATAGGGATACAAATAGGTTATGCAGTAGATAGAGCACCAGTCTTGGAGTCAAGAAGTTCACAGTTCAAAAGTAGCCTCAGACACTTGACGTTTACTAGCTATGTGACCATGGGCAAGTCACTTAATCCCAAGTTCCTGGAAAAACCAAAATGCATAAAAACTACAAATGAAAGGAAGCTAGAAAGGGGTGAAAAATGGCAGAAGCAATCTTATTCCAAAGTAGAATGATGCAGATGTAAAGAAGCTTTAACTATAAAGTCCAGGAAGTCCTTTAAAGGAAGACTTTAGATGAAATTTAATGCTCCAGCCCTACAATCAGAGGACAAAAGAGGACAAGGGAGATGGAAGGTGTGGAGTATCCAAGGTTGAGTTAAACAGCATGATGAGATTTCCATTAAGCAGCTTATTTTGTTCTATGGTGTTCAACCAAGCAGATCTGTGGATAGGAAGTGGGAAAAGAAAGAAATTTGATGTTTTCTACTACAAAAAGTAGTAGCTTTTCTAATAGATATTGTTTGAGATTGTCACATTAATAATGTCATTAAAAATAAAAAAAGTATAGATTTATAAATATTGCTATACTTAAAAACACATATTACATGTTTATTGCAATAAAGTATATTATAAATTCTGAGTAGCAGTCTCATTATTGTCTGTCCTCATCCCAGGCAACAAACAGAATCTTCTTAAGGTTCATCTCCCTCCTCAGTTATCTCAGGAGATATCTTTAAGGGCACCAGACACTTATTAACTATTCCCACAGGAACCCTATCTAGGGGAATAATGCCTGGAGAGATCTATCTCTACAGGAAGTGCTAATCATTTATTAGCAGTCTGTATAGGAGCCTTTGTACCTTCTCAGGGGAGAGCTGAAGGATGAGTGTAAATTGGGAAGTTGGTACATTAGCAACATGGGGAAGTAAAAGGTATAATTTGCAGATAAATGTAAATTGTGATGATATAAATAAGCAGTTTTACTGTGGTGAAATTCAAATAAAGTAATTTTTTAAAGAATCCCCTCTTCTCCCTTATCTGAGAGTTAAAAGTAAGAATTCCTGATCTTAATCATATAACATTAGTTTAAATTTTCCACTATGTTGTATCACTTGTACATTGTACCTGTATACCATAATATTAGTTTGGAATAGAAATAGAAATCCTATAGATTTGATGGTAAACCACAAGAGGAGGATCTATTCTTCATTCATATCCTGCTGTGAATCATGAAGTATCTGTAAAAGGATCTTTTGTATTTAAATTACATTTTATTTTAAACACTTACCTGTTTTACATCATTTTTAGTTTACACTCAGCACTATTGGTGTCGAAATGAACCTATCTCTTGCTTTAATCAGAGCTGCTATACAATCTTACATCAGACTTTTATAGATGAAGTAAACCATTCTTTTTCTCTAACCCATGCTATTTAGAGAAGATTCTTCCAATCTCAATATTAACCCCTTAAAACAGTTAATTTATTATTCCTGGAATCAAATCCTTTTGAACTGTAATCAAGTTTATGTTGTGTAGAAAACTTCAATATTTTATTTAATGATTGATATCTTACATACAGATGACAAATAAATAATCCAGTAGCATGTACAAGTTCTTATAATTCGTGACCATCTCTCAGCTCTTAATAATAGAGTCTATGAACAGCACTACCCAGACGACAGCCCCACCCTTTCCCATACAAGCATAATTCTTTGTTAGCTACCAGGAGAAACCCTATTTAATTTACTTCTTCCATTCTGATCAAATACTTTATAACTTACTTTTCAAAATGAATCCCTGTGATAATTTTCTTCTGTATGTAGGCTTCTGAAGATGATAAAACATTCATGAGGTAGGGCTGCTAGCTCAATTCTTTAGTAAGTTTTCATTTTCTTGTTGGCTTTCAGCACAGAGAAATTGTAGAGCTGTTGTTTGGGAGACAAAAATGCAATCAGAACCCTCAGAAAGATAGATGGTATTTTGAGGACAGCTGTCCCCTGCAGTGCCATTATAAATTCCAAAGAGCAGAAAAACATTATCATTACTCATTACCACTGAATTAAATTTGGGTATTCAGTGTAAATCCCTAAAAACATTCTGTAGACAGTAACATTCTTACCCATGGATGCCTCAAAGGTCATTTGCTTAGGCCCTGCAAAGAACCACCTATTATTGAAAGGAAATTTGTTCCAGATATCTCACAACCATGATTACCTTTTTTCTTTCACAACTTCTTACCATGTAGCTTCCTTCAAAAAAATTCACCCTGGAATGTTCCTCTTCAACCTGGCATTGGTGAATTCTTCCTGGTATTTCTTTCTTGTGAAAGAACCCAGGCCAACTGCTACCATTCTCCTTTTGCCTTTGCTTCTGACTCTGGACCTTGTCAACGTGCTCTTTACACAGAGTTATAAAGTATTTGGTCAAAATGGGGAAAGTAAATTAAGTAGTATTTTTCCTAGTAGGTAACAAAGAATTGTGCTGGTGTATGAAAGGGTGGAGATGTGGCTAGAGTAGCACTATTCAAATATTCTTAGGACATCAGAGGTCTCCTAAGGACTTATAAATGCTACTGAACCATGCTCCTACCCCTGTTCACTTTTGTCTAGATTCTCCCCATTAGAAAGTAAAATTTTTGAGAACAGAGATTCTTTATTTTTGTTTCTATGTGTTTCTTCAGTGCCTAGCATATAATAGATGTTTGTTGCTTGTCAGTGGTAAGAAACAAAATATCTTACCAAGAGCTCTACAGTCTCACAAATGAATGCAGGAAAGATTTATTTTACATCCTTGTAAGAATGGATACCTAGGGGAGTAGCCACACCTGTGAAATTCCAAAGGCAGTATTTTATTTCCTATCCTGAAGCCCAAGTCCCTCTGGGACTAATTGGATATTGCAGAAGTTACAAAACATGAATCTCCACCCCTCATTACATAGCTAATCTCTGCTCCAAATGAGCTTCCATTCTAGAAGGGGAGTGGGGGGAGTGGGAAGAAGACCACAGTAAAACACGGAGGACAAATAACAAAAGATTCTTTTCAAATCTCTGGCTCCCACCCCTCCTTACAACAGTCAATCCCTGCCCCCAAGGAGTTTACATTCCTTTGTGAGAATATAGCTTCCACCCTTGATTATTCCTTGACATCCTTGTGAATGTCAGTTTTCTAATATAAGTTTCATTTCTCCAATTTAATTTTCATAACTGTGGAAAACAAATGCCCATCCATTTCACACATCAGTCTTCCAACAGGCATAAGAGACACAGAATAGAATAATGGTTTGAGAATTGACCTTGAAGACAGGAAAATCAACTTTTAAATCCTTTTTCCCCCTACTCATTGTCAAATCTCAACATGAGAAGTTCAAGCAACTATACAAAACTGGGTTGTAAGTTTCAAAGTAGATGCTCATATACTTTGGCAAGGGAAATCAAGGAGTTTACTATATTGGTGAAATCAAATCTCCAATTTCCATTTCTGTCATTTCTTCTTGTTTGGTTTTCTTTTGTTTTCATTCATATCCAACTCTTCATGACTTCATTTGGAGTTCTCTCAGCAAAGACATTGGAATGGTTTGGAATTTCCTTCCCAGATTGTTTTATAGATGAGGAAATTGAGACAAAAGGGTTGTGACTTGCTTGGGGTCACACAGCTAATAATTATCTGAGGCTGGATTTGAACACAGGGTGATGACTCTTCCTGACTTACATTCTATCCATTGTGCTACCTGGCTGCTCCATCTCTTTCACTAACAAGTACTTATTAAAATACTATCCTAGGATAAGCACTATTTTATTTTTTTTGCCCATTTTCTACCCATTTTCAAGTAGCATATTCTATTATGGGTAGTTGGAATATATACAGACAAGAATGTATAAAAAATACAAAGTGTAATATTAGGAATTGGAATATACTAACCTCCAGGAATGGAATGCTAGGATAAATAAAAGCCTGACATAGGAGATAATACATGAGCTTGATGAGGTTAGTGGCAGGTTCAGGGAATCAAATGTAGAGGTTTGGCTCCCCTAAATCACCTTAGGATTCAGCACAGGGTAGGGAGTTGTGGGAACCCCCCTTTAGAGGTACAGAGTCCTTTGTAAAGGAATTTACAAACCCAAAAAGCAGGACTGGTAAAAAAAAGAAGTTTATTATTGCCATTGGGAAGTCAGCCTTCGTTATGCATGAATAGGAAGAATTAATTCCTTAATGGCAAGGTCTGACAGAAAAGTAAAGTTTTTAGTAGAGAAATCCCAACAGAGAGGTATAAAGTCTTGTTAAGGAAATAGGAGAGGAAGATAAAGAGAGTATAATGCTGAAAGAAAATATTATTTCAGCGGGCAGAGGTTGCTGCAAGGATTGAGTTCCAAGTTACCTCATTTTTAAACGTTGGCTACTAGCTGGGGGGGGGGAAGAGGAAGACTTAATGGGGACTGGGTGTGGTCTGAGCCAGAAAATTTTGGAATTGAATGAGTCTCTGGGTTTGATCTTTAATTTAATGGGAAGTTTAATCAGTAGTGAGTGTTATCAATGGGGGTGATGCTCATCTCTCAGGATAACAGAATGAAGCTATTAGGATATTTCCCTCAAGCAGGGTCCCCTACAGAGGCTAAGATTCAAGGAGAATCTTTCCTTCAAGGAGTTTTAGAATTTCAGGGTCCCCCTTCATCAAGCTGAGTTTAATTCCAAAGAATAAGTAATTGGCATACTAGAAAGAGAATTAATAGACAGGTGGTTAGAAAACAAAATATCAGCTCTATCCCTTGGGAGCCATAGGATCTTGGGCAAATCTTATCTCTTTCATGAGTAGTATTTTCATCTGTAAATGTTCTAAATAATAACTGCACTAGCCCCATTATCAAATTATTGAGAGAAAAATCAGCCTTCCCCCGGTTCGTTTACTATCTCAAAGGAAACTGATGTTCTACAGATTTTTAAAAAATAGGGCAGCTAAAAATTCAAACCAAAAAACAAGAACCCAATTGATGAGACTTTGAATATTGTTTTGGACCAAGAAAAACTAAAAGAATTGATTCTTGAGGCAAGTAAGCATAAAGTTCTGATAGAGATCAGTTTAGCTCAATATTCCCATCATTTGGGGAGGTGGTCTAATGTGAAATCTAAGTTATACCAAACACTTGAAGCCCATTCTATCTAAAGTCTGCAGCAGTCTTACCTTGCCATGTCCTATCAGGTATCCCAATCCTGTCCCTGAGGCTAAATTTTCCCTATAAAAAACCTTATGGTTCATGACTTTGCTACTACTTTTCTTAGGGTCAGTCCAACTTGTCACTCTGCCTTGTGGTGTCTTTTCCCTTCCCCCTCCCCTCATGCCATGTGGTATCTCCCCTAACTCTAGTATGCTTTTCAACACCACTTCTCCTTCTTATAACTAACTCTTTTAGGATACTAAAAATCTACTTTTTGCCAAAGGGAATAGCCATTGTGAAGTCTTCACATGATTGAATCCCAATTTTTGTTGCCTGCCATCATTTGGAGATAAATCCTACATCATAGATCACAACCCGATTATTAAGTGAATATGAGCAATCATTGTAAAATGCAAATCTGTTGGGATCTGTTTGTCATCAAACACTGGCTAAAATTGATGTGACACTTTAAAATTTACAAAACATTCTACATATAGTAATGGCAACATAAATCTTTATATTTACCTGGCATAAATAAAATAAAATTTTCTGTGATTTTTATTCATTTGAATGTTTACATTTTAAATTGCTTCTATATGAGTGATTAAGAATCTTACTTTTATTCTGCTTTATCAATTAAAACTTACTTATCTGTAAACGTCATTGCTATTATGATTAACAGTTAGATAAATAAGTCTGAAATAATGCGTTAGTTTTCCAAAGTTAGGAGACACTACACCCACACAAACACACATACACATATACAAATACATCCCATATAGATTCACTCATTTGAGATAAACCAGGCATGTATAAACTTGATTTGACTTTATTCAGGGTTCATCCCTTCTATTTGATTTTTTCTGCTTTCTCAGCTAGGCTTTGACTGAACCTTTTAATATGCTAAAATGTATTTGTCTGAGGAAGAAAGGTGACAGTGTTTCACTGTGATGCTAAACAGTCACAGAAAGCTTTTGGAGGAAAAAACCCAACTATTTTAATGACTGATGCAATCGGTAAATTATGCTCTCGCATGCTTTTCCAGTTTGAGGTGGGTAAGGTAGTGATTTATATTTAACAAAGGTATTTTATCTATATGAGACTATATGTAATCTAATTATCTCCACAACAAACTTTTTTTTTTCTTTCCATTTCTTTCCATGCAATGGGATGAGATCTGTGCTGGGAAACTAGAAAGCTGATTTTGAGGCCTTCTGCTACCAACAGAGTATATTTTGGCAAGTCAGTTAAATTCTTTATGTTTTGACTTTTTTTTTTTTTTTTTTTTGTCAAATTGCACAGTAATGACTACCTTGTCAACTTCCCTCATAGTTCTAAGAGAATCATATGAAATGATAATATGAAAAATTTATCCTGATGCAAATTTTGTTTGATTTAGAGTCTGAGATCCTGAACTCAACTCTCCACTAATTCATTGTCTATCTAAGTTACCTCAACTTTGTTCGCCTTGAATTCCTTCATATGAAGAATAAGACACTAGACTCAGTGGTCTGTATGGTCTCTTATGGTCTTAAATCTATGATCCTATGGGTAGTAATAATAGCTGACATTTATATAACTCTGTAAAATGTGCAAAGTCCTTTATATTATCGTATTTAACCAACTCAACTTAATTAGGTTATGAAATATGTACTAGAATTATTATTATCTTTTTATGATGAGGAGGAGGATGAGGAGATGGAAGAGGAAAAGGAAACTATATGGTATAATGGACAGAGTGATGGACTTGGAATCAGGAAAACCTGAGTTTAATAATTTCAGGGTTATTAATTATTCTAAATATCTATCGCTTATATAGTAAAATTTAAGCTGAGACTTAAAGATAGCTATGGGTTCAAAAGGTAGAAGCATAGAGGGAGAGCTTCCTGGCATGGAGAACAGACTGTCTCAAGTTAGAGAGGTAGAAGAAGAAATGACCTGAACAGGAATTAGTAAATAGTCCAGATTGGCAGGGAAATAATGTGGAAATGTGTAATCAGCCTAGAATAATAGGCTAAAGAAAGTTTGTGTAGAATGTTGGCTGCAAAACTGATTTTGTATTTTATCCAAGATGTATGAAATAGCCACTGAAACTTCTTGAGCAGGAAACCAAAATCTGTGCTTCAGAAATATATCATTTTAGTATGAATATGGGCAACAGCTTTTTAAAAATAATGGTTGGATAAAGCAATTACCAGGTTATTTGAATAGTATAAAAAAGGAATTCTGAGAATCTGTGGGTTTTTTGTAAATAGAGAGAAGATGGGTACAAAATAACAGGAATTGAGCAAACAGTTCCATCAAATTAAGTGACATGCTCATTCAGGATTTTGGGTTGGTTTAAATATACTTTCTGCTTCATTCTATAAGTGATGCTATGAAATTAGGGTAGACAGAATTTGGTGACTAATTTTATGAGAATTGTTGGAAAGAGAAATCAAGTACTCATGATGTTGGGGATGTGCAGGCTTTTGATGAGACAAGGAGCGGGTGAAGTAAAAGAATTTACTAAATTAAAAGTAAAAGTAGAAGTAAAAGTTTATTATAAATCATCAAGAGATCTCAAATGGAGCAGAACTCTTGGATGGAATTAGAGTTCTGTCCATATGATTTGAGACAATATAGAGCTATTGGGTTTGAATAGGCTTCAGTAAGACTATAGAAAGTTTGATTAGTGATAATTCATATTGTATAGAGCTTAAGTGGAGTACTTAACGTGAATTCAGTTCTATTGAAAGTAGGGGTACTTAGCTTTAATTCAGGTCTATAGAAAACTTGGGTGGTGTCAGCTGAACTCTATAGAAAGGTGGTACTTAACAGAGGTGGGGTTGGGCTGGCTTCTAGGTCAGGATAACTTGGAAAGTTATTTTTTTAGGGTCTCCAGCCTCAGTTTCCCTCGTCAGATTCCCATCAATGATGTCAAGAATCAAAGTTTGTGAGTCTTGGATGACTGGATGATGACTGGAAGACAGCTTCAATAGAAATAGGAAAGTTTCAAGGATGGATTGACTTACCAAAAAAAAAAGAAAAGAAAAGAAAAGAAAGAAAACATTGAGTTTGAGGTATTTATAGGATGTTCAGGTGGAGCAGGAAGGATACAGAAGGAAATTAAAAATGCTGAACTGTTGTTCAGGAAAAAAAATAACATTAGATAGATAAATTTCAACACCAACTGCATAAAATGATAATAAAACTCATGAAAACTGGGAGAATGTAATGGAAAAGATGGAAAAGAAGAGGGCCCAGATAAGAGCCTTGAGAGATGTTGATACTTTGGATAAAGAAGAGGAGGAGGAGGAGGATAGTCCAGCAAAGGAGAATGAGCATGATTATACTGATAGGAAAAGAATCAAAAAAAGTACAATATCATAAAAGCAAAGGGTGGACAAAACACATAGGAGTAGAGGGTGATTGACAATGTCAAAATCTTTTAAGATATCATTTATACGATAGGATATTCTTGGTAGATATGGAGAACATAATTTTAATTGAGTAGTGTGATCAGAAACTACACTGAAAGAGAATATAAATGAATGGAAAGTAAGAAACTGGAGGCAACATAAAGGGTGAATAGCATGTGATGATAAAAAGACAGAGATCCTTGAATATGAAGCCAAAGGAATTGAGTTCAACTCTTAGATTTGTCTCTCATTATCAGCATATCTGAGAATAGATCAGTTAACTTTATGGTTCTGTTTTAATATCTACAAATGGAGAAAGTTGAATGAGGTGACCTCTAAACTTAGTTTGAACTTTCCATCTGTGGTTCTATGATACTGTGACAACCCTAAAAGGAGAAATATATAGGAAGATATCAGAAAGGGAATGGTTACCATCAAGCAAAGAATTTTTGTATAAGAATGGAGTAAACTTATTATGTTGATAGGTGGTGGCAAAGGATACAGTAGATTGGAGATAAAAGAAAGTTAAGGATGATTGAAGGGCCAAGCTCCAAAAAGGAATGGAAAGGAATGGATTCAAAAGCATGAGCAAAGGAGTAAATTTTTAATAAGAGATGATTTTATAAAAGGGAAGAATGAGAGATAAGAAAGAGAAATTTTGAGAAATTTCTAATTTTTAATTAGAAGGAAGAAAGTTGTTTCATCTTTTGTGAAGGAAAGAACAGATGGTTATAGAAAATCTGAGGAAATATGAAGAGGTTTGGAATAATTACAATTGTAATTATGATAGACAATATATCAGGGAAGATTAAAGGATCATCATGCACTAATGAGAGTCCATTTGAGTTAAGATAACAAATTTGTATTGGCCCCAGCCTGCATAGTCATGAGATTTATTATATTGCAGTAGCACCTCAGCCAAGACAGAATAGATAGTTTATGTAATCCTGGGACAGGGTTTGGCAAGGTATGACTGTCAATAAAATACAGGAACAAAGGATTCAAGAATAACTAATAAATTTATATCCAAGCTAGTCAACTATAGGGCAAAGGAATGATGAGCTATTTATACTTTTCAAGCTTACTTTTTTCTTCTATCAATGAAAAGGAAAAAAGATAAATGAATTGAATATGCAATTTAAAAAACCCTGGAAATAGGAAAAAAAAAATCTCAAATAGCAAAATAAAAATCCCCTAAATCAAAGAAGACATTAATAAAATTGAAAGCTGAGGGGAGGGAGGGCAGAGCCAAAATGGCGGAGAGGACACACGTTTCTTTCTGACCTTATCCCATGTCCCTCAAACTAATTACCAAATCTAGCCTCTGAATTAGTTCTGGACTGGCAAAACCCACGAATATTGGGACTGTAACAAATTACCAGCAGAAGATAATTTTGAAGCTCTCCAAAAAAGATCTGTTTCAATTGGGCAAGGAGTGAGGTGGGCCAAATGCAAGCAGGCCAAGCACAGACCCTGAGTGCAGGCAGAGCAGACCCAGGGCAGTGTGGGGTCTGCATACCAGAGAACCTATGGGGAGGAATCTACAGCAGTGTTGGTACTCTGCCCTGGTTGCAAGCCAGTAGATCAGCAGAGAAGTTATAAAACATCCAATACAAACACAAAAGGTAAATAGTGAACCCCAAAATGCCAGAATTTCATCACACGTGGCCATGCCCAACCAGTACTGGAAGCCAGTAAGCACTGACCCAGCACAGCCACTGCCACTTGTAGAGGAAATTTGGATAATCTCCCTTGACATAAAAGCAGATCTCAACTTTTTGAAAAAAAAAAATAAATAAATAAATAAAATAAAAAAGCAAAAAGAACCCTGACCATAGGTAGTTTTTATGGCAAACAAGAACAAGTTTAAAACCCTGAGGAGACTAAGAGCAGATTGTCTCCAGATGAAGCCTCAAAGTATGATTTAAATTGCTTCCCATTGCACAAGGCTCTCTTAGAAAAAAATTAAAAAGGATCTTAAAAGAGAGCTAGAAGAAAAATAAGGAAAGGAAATGAAAACTATAGAAGAGGGCTTGGAAAAGGCAACACAGAAATTATCTGGAAAAAATTCACTACAAAATAAACTTAGTGAAGTGGAAAAGGGATATAATTCATTAAATGATAGATTTGACAAAATGGAAAAAGAAAACAACTCCCTGAAAAACAGAATTTGTGAAATGGGGGAAAAAATTCATAGAACAAAACAACTCATTTATAAATTCGATTGGACAAATACAAAAAGAAGTCAAAAAAGTAAATGAAGAAAATAATTTAATAAAAATCAGAACTGAACAAATGGAAATTAATGCTTCAATGAAATATCAAGAATCAGTCAAGCAACACCCCAAAAATGAAAAAATAGAAGAAAATATAAAATACCTACTTGGAAAAAACAACTGATCTGAAAAATAGATCTAGGAGAGACAATCTAAGGATTAATGGATCCTGAAAATTATGATGAAAAAAAGAGCCTAGACACTATTTTTCAGGAAATCATCAAAGAGAACTGCCTTGATAGCATAGAATCAGAAGGTAAAATATCCATTGAAAGAATTTACCAAACACCTCCTGAAAAAGGACCCAAAATGAAAACTCTGAGGAATATCATGGCTAAATTTCAGAACTATGGGACCAATGAAAAAATATTATAAGCAACCAGAAAAAAAAACAATTCAAAAACTGAGGAGTTACAATAAGGATTACCCAGGACCTATCAGCTTCCATCTTAAAGTAGTGAAGGGCCTGGAATCTGTTAATTCGAAAAGCAAAGGAATTTGGAATGCAGCCAAGAATAAACTACCCTAGTAAACTGAACATTTTCTTTCAGGGAAGAAGATGGACATTCAACACAACATGTGAATTCCATTTATTTCTGATGAAATGACCATAGCTAAACAAACAAACAAACAAAAAAATGATCTCCAAATGTAGAACTCAAAAGAAGCATAGAAAGGTAAAAAGGAAAGAACTCTTGAGAACTGTATTTCTGTTATGGGTATAAATAAAGAGTGCATGAATAATTTGATTTTACTGTTATAGTATAAAAATAAACTAGAGGTGGAAAGAGGATTGTACTGGAAAGAGGAAAAGCAGAGGTAAAATGAGGGAAATTACATCTCATAAATAGGCAGAGAAAATCTATTATAATTGAGGGAATGAAGGGAGGGGGATGAACATTGTGTGAATCTTACTCTCATCAGATTTGGCTCAAAGAAAGAATATTAGACATATTTGACTTCACAGAGAAACTTCTCTCACCTTATAGAAAGGTGGGAAGGGAAAGGGGAAAAGGGAAGGGATAGGTTAAATAGAAGGGAATATAAGAAAGGGGGAAGAACTCTAAAGGGGGAGGGCTGCTTGAGGCAAGTGATACTCATAAGTAAAATACTGGGGAGGAGGGAAAAGGGAAAAGGAAAAAGAAAAGTATAAATTGGGATAAATAATAAGATGGCAGGAAATATAGAATTAGTAGTTTTAATTGTAATGGGAATAGGGTGAACTCTTCCATAAAGAGGAAGTGGATAGCAGATTGGATTAAAAGTTAGAATCCTACAGTATGTTGTTTACAAGAAACACATTTAAAGCAGGATGTAAAGATAAAAAAAACTGGAACAGAATCAGAATATATTATGCTTCAAGTGAAGTAAAAAAAGCAGGGATAGCCATCCTGATCTAAGGTCAAGCAAAACCAAAAATTTATCTAATTAAAAGAGATAAGGAAGGAAAGTATATCTTGCTAAAGGATACCATAGATAATGAAGCAATAGCAATACTAAATATATATGCACCAAGTGGTGTAGCATGGAAATTCCTAAAGGAGAAGTTAAGAGACTACAAGAAGAAATACATAGCTATAATAGTGGGAGATCATAACCTTGCTCTCTCAGAACTAGATAAATCAAACCACAAAATAAGAAAGAAGTTAAGGAGGCAAATAGAATACTAGAAAAGCTAGGTATGATCTTAGGAGAAAATTTATCATGCAACTGGTACAAAAATTGACCATATATTAGGACATAAAGACCTCAAAATCCAATGCAGAAAGGCAGAAATAGTAAATGCACTTTTTTCAGATCATGATGCAATAAAAATTATATTCAATAAAAGATCAGGGGAACATAGACCAAAACATAATTGGAAATTAAATAATCTCATCCTAAAGAATGAATGGGTGAAACAGCAAATCATAGATATAATTAATAATATCATCATAAAGATACAAGAAAATAACAATAATGAGAAAACACCAAAATTTGTGGAATGCAACCATTGGGGTAATAAGGGGAAATTTTCTATCTCTACATGTTTACTTATATAAAATAGAGAAAGAGAAGATCAATGAATTGGGCTTGCAACTAAAAAAGCTAGAAAAAGAACAAATTAAAAACTCCCAATCAAATACCAAACTTGAAATTCTAAAAATAAAAATCAATAAAATTGAAAGTAAAGCAAAAACAAAAACAAAAACAAAACTATTGAATGAATAAATAAAACTTAAAGTTGGTTTTATTAAAAAAACACAACAGAATAGATAAACATTTAGATAATTTGATTAGAAAAAGGAAAGAGGAAAATCAAATTGTTAATCTCAAAAATGAAAAGGGAGAACTTTCTACCAATGAAGAGGAAATTAGAGCAATAATAGGAGTTTGCCCAACTTTGTGCCAATAAATTTGATAAACTAAGTGAAATGGAGGAATACCTACAAAAATATAGATTGCCCAGATTAACAGAAGAGGATAAATTACTTAAATAAACTGATTTAAAAATAAGAAATAGAACAAGCTATTAATCAACTCCCTAAGTAAAATCTCCAGGACCAGATGGATTTATATGTGAATTCTCTTAAACATTTAAAGAACAATACTCCAAACAAAAATCCAATACTATATAAACTATTTTTAAAAATAGGGAAAGGACTCCTACCAAATTCTTTTTTATGACACAGTTATGGCACTGAACCTAAACCAGGTAGGATGAAAACAGAGAAAGAAAATTATAGACCAATCTCCCTAATGAATATTGATGCAAAAATCTTAAACAAAATATTAGCAAAGAGATTACAGAAAATAATCCCCAGTATAATACACCATGACCAAGTAGGATTTATACCAGGAATGCAGGGCTGGTTTAATATTAGAAAAACTATTAACATATTAGCATAACTAATTATCAAATTAGCATATTAGCATAACTATTAGCATAATAACCAAATTAATAAAAACCATATCATTATCTCAGAAAAAGCATTTGATAAAATCAAACATCTATCTCCTATTAAAAACACTACAGAGTATAAGAATAAATGGACTTTTCCTTAAAATAGTCAATAGATTCTATTTAAAACCAGCAGTAATAATCATATATATAATGGGGATAAACTGAAATCATTCCCAATAAAATCAGGAGTGAAACAAGGTTGCCCACTATCAGCATTACTATTCAATATTTTATTAGAAATGCTAGCTTTGCAATAAGAAAAGAAAAAGAGATTAAAGGAATTAGAGTAGGTAATGAGGAAACCAAATTATTACTCTTTGTAGTTGATATGATGGTATACTTAGAGAACTCTAAAGAATCAACTAAAAAACTATTAGAAATAATCCACACTTTTACCAAAGTTCCAGGATACAAAATAAATCCACATAAATTATCACCATTTTTATACATCACTAACAAAATCCAACAGTAAGAGATACAAAGAGAAATTCCATTTAAAATAATTGTCAATAGTATAAAATATTTAGGAATCTATCTGCCAGGAATTTTATGAGCAAAACTACAAAACACTTTCCACATCAATAAAGTCAGATCTAAACAATTGAAAAAATATCAGGATCTCTTGGATATGTCAAGCAGATATAATAAAAATGGTAATAATACCTAAACTAATCTATTTATTTAATGCTAAACCATTCAAACTCCCAAGAAACTATTTTACTGACCTAGAAAAAATAACAACAAAATTCATCTGGAAGAACAAAAAGTCATGAATTTCAAGGGGCTTAATGGAAAAAGAAAAAAAGCAAATGAAGGTGCCCTAGCTGTACCAGATATAAAACTATATTAAAAGCAGCAGTCATCAAAACTATTTGATACTGGCTAAGAGAGTAGTTGATCAGTGAAATAGGTTGGGTTTATAGGACAAAATAATTAATGACTATAATAATCTAGTGTTTGACAAATCTCAAAACTCCAGCTTTTGAGGGTAAGAATTCACTATTCAACAAAAACTTTTTGGGAAGTAGACAGAAACTAGGCATTAACCCACAAATAACACCATATACCAAGATAAAGTCAAAATGGATTCATGATCTAGGCATAAAGATATTATAAACAGATTAGAAGAACATAGGATAATTTACCTCTCAGATCTGTGGAGGAGGAAGAAATGTGCGACCAAAGAAGAACTAGAGATCACTATTGATCACAAAATAGATAATTTTGATTATATTAAGTTAAAAAGCTTTTGTACAAATGAAACTAATGCAGACAAGATTTGAAGAGAAGCAATAAACTGGGAAAACATTTTTACATCCAAAGGATCTGATAAAGGTCTCATTTCTTAAATACATAGAGAATTGACTCAAAATTATAGAAATTCAAGCCATTCTCTATTGATAAATGGTCAAAAGATATGAACAATTTTCAGATGAAGAAATTGAAACTATTTGTAGTCACATGAAGAGATTTGGCCATCAGATTGGCTAAGAGGATAGGAAATGATAATGACCAATGATGGAGGGGATGTGGGAAAACTGAGACATTGATACATTGTTGGTGGAATTGTGAATGAATCCAATCATTCTGGAGAGCAATTTGGAGCTATGCTCAAAAAGTTATCAAATGTGCATACCCTTTGATCCAGCAGTGTTTCTACTAGGCTTATAATCCAAAGAAATCTTAAAGGAGGGAAAGGGACTCACATGTGCAAAAATGTTTGTGGCAGCCCTCTTTGTAGTGGCAAGAAACTGGAAACTGAATGGATGCCCATGGAGAATGGCTGAATAAATAATAGTATATGAATATTATGAAATATCATTGTTCTATATGAAATGACCAACAGGATGCTTTCAGGCCTGGAGAGACATGAACTGATACTCTGTGAAGTGAGCAGAACCAGGAGATCATTTTATATGGCAACAAGATTATATGATGATCAATTCTGATGGATGTGGTTCTCTTTAACAATGAGAAGATTCAAACCAGTTCTAATTGTTCTATGATAAAGGGAGTCATCTGTACCCTGAGAGAAGACTGTGGGAACTGAATGTTGTTCACAGCATAACATTTTCACTTTTTTTGTTGTTACTTGCTTGCATTTTATTTCGCTTCCTTTTCTTTTTTTTTACTTGGTTTGATGATTTTTTTTTTTTTTTTTTGGTGCAGCACAATAATTGTATAAATATGTATGCATACATTAGATTTAACATATATTTCTACCATGTTTAACATATATTGGACTACTTGCCATCTATGGGAGGATATGGGGGGAGGGAAAATTTGAACACAAGGTTTTGCAAGGGTTAATGTTGAAGAAATTTCCATGCATGTATTTTGAAAAATAAAAAGCTTTAATTAAAAAAAAAAATTGAAAGTAAAACAACTACCACCACAATGAACCAACATATAACTAGGATCTGTTTTTCATGGGGAAAAAAACACCCCCATGGGTTATTTTGATTTAAAAAGAAAGAAGAAAATTAAGTTATTAGCATCAAAAAATGAAAAAGGTGAAAGAACTAGTAAAAGAGTTAAATTAAAGCAATTATTAGTAACTATTTTGTCCAATTATATGCCAATAAAACTGATAATCCAAATGAAATAAATTATTATTTACAAAACAGCACAATATCAGGAAAAGAACCCTTGTTTTTGATTTAAGAAACTGGAACTTATTCAGAGAGCCACTGAACTAGTCCTTTGACTCAGGCAAATAATTTACCATTTATGGGCCTCATCTGTAAAATGATTATACTTATCCTACCACTTCAAAGTTATTGGATAGAAAGCAATTTGTATCCTTTGTGAAGAGTTATAATGTAAGCTAATATTCTGGCAGAAAAAATATCAAATAAAGAGCAAACATCCCTAATTTGCCTCCATAATAGAGATATATGAAAAATACACAATGTTAATTTCTGCCAATTGGCCCTTTTGGGGGGATCATTTTTGGTTACATTTACAAAACAATTAGCTATTATTTCTTCAAAAGGGCCCAATTGCCAAGCTAATGCAACCATGACTGAAGGGAGGCAATTCTTACAGTTTACATGAATTGCCAGAGGTTGCTGTAATCATGAGTTCCCTGATTTTATGAAAGGCCTACTTCATGTGTAAAAGATACTATTACTTATGCATGAATGAAGCTCAATATGTTCTTCAATAAACTACACTATAATAGTCATAGACGAAGCATAGAATTTGTATCCTAAGATTTTAATTATAGTGAATTGCCCTCTCATCTCTCCTAATTCCTAATGTCAAGATGTGTTAAGTTTTAATAAATTAAGCTTTGGGGAGAAGACTGGGGATCAAAAGTTAAGTGTTTAAGTGTTTTTCAAAGGTCATTTTTTCCACATCATCACTATTGAACAAATGAGGAAGCTTGTAAAATTCTTTTCTTATTGTGTTTTTATTACTCAGTAGAGGGAAAGATGATTTGATGGTTAAAAATGTAAGAGAACAAATACAAGGCTGCAGTTTTCTCCCTTGTGCTTAAATCTCAAATCCTCCAGAGAAGCAGTTAAATTTTTTAAGTGTCTTTTCAGAAAGATGAGCTGTTCAGATCTCAACTTTATCCTTTCCTCTCTTCTTCACTTTCCCTCCCATCAATTTGTAACTAAGGCTCTCTGCTTCTTAAGGCCATAGTGAAAAAGTCACAGGAGAAATAGTTGTCAAAGACATACATGTTCTTGCTTTTTGGATTTATCTGACAACTTCAGAATTTTACTCTAGGGTCAAGAAGACACTTCACTTTCTTCACTTTCTTCCATTTCAACAATGATGCCCTAGCAGTTGAATACCAATTTGAATACCAGTTCTGTTACTTATTACTTCCATATCAAGAAAGACACTTCATCTCCTGAACCTCAGTTTCCTCATGAAAGATATGAGGCAAATTGTTCCTATGTTCTACCAGCTCTAAAGCGATGCTATTATTTATTTGTCCTTCCTCCTCAAAGAGAAGCAAATGAATTGGATTTAAGTGAAGAAAGGTTATGCAAGGTCACCTGCCTCACATTCCCCTCCAGAGTCATATGGGACCAGTGGCCTGATGGAGAGCAGAAAGACTGGAGATGACCCTGAATGAAATGGGAGACCTTGACTTTTTTAAACTAAGGTCTTCAACAGGTCTCAGTATGACTGAAACCACTCCCATTCAGTGATTAAGACTAGATCAAATTTAAAGCAGAGAATCTCCTCTTTCACCTAGTTTAAAAGAAAGGAGAGGAGAGAAGAGGGAGAGGAGAAGGAGAAGAGAGGGAGAGGAGAGGGACAGGAGAGGGACAGGAGAAAGAGAGGAAAGGAAAAGAAGAGAGGGAGAGGAGAAGAAGAGGGAGAGGAGGAGAGAAGAGGAAGAGAGGAGAGGAAGAGGAGAGGGAGAGAAGAGGGAGAGGAGAGGGAGAGGAGAGGAGGAGCTTGCTCCCCTGCAAGCCCTTTGGATTCGGTGCAAGGATACAGAATTAAATGAGGTCTAGTAGAGGCTCAAGAGTCCTCTGTAAAGGAGTTTACAGACCCCAAAACCTAGATTGATAAAAGGGTTTGGAAGTAAAGTTTAGTTAGTAAAGTTGAGGGTAGAGATAAAAGGCACTGGAACCACAGGTCCAGTGGGCAGAAATCCTTGACATGTTCAACGTAAGGATGCCATGTTTGGGATCTCTGCAAAGAGTGGACTCCAATTTAGCCCTTTTTATAATGGGGAGGGGCTTTGGACCATCTAAAGGGGCTCATGGGTGGAGTCCCAGGTTGGCTTCTTGCTTGAGCTTCAGCCAGGGTTAGAATTTGAATAGAATTCTACGGGGTTTTTAGATAAGGAGGAAACTGTTTGTGCTTGGGGTGGGGCAGAGTCCCTGAGGCCAGAGTCCAAGGATATTTTAAGAGTTTTGGGGTTTCCTCATCAAGGAGAGGAGAGGAGAGGAGAGGAGAGGAGATAATTATTTATATTAAATTTGAGTCCATCTGGCCTCAAACAATAACATAACGGGACTTGGCTTGGAACCTATTGTGGTCAATCAGATCCTTGAACCAGAACCAATCTAAAACTATGAACCCTTATCTGAGGGGCAAATTGCTTCCCTATTATGGGCCTCAGTTTTTATGTTTTTCAAAGAAGGGACTTTAGACTAGGAGTTTGTAGATTAATTTTGTTGTAATAAAAGTGAAAAATAAAATGTTTTTGAGCTGGAAGAATCTGTTAAAAATCATTTAATCCATCTTCTTTCTTTTACAGATTAAAAATTAGAGACCTAGAGAAAGGAAGTTATAGGATGAGTTAAGGACAGATCCAGGACTAACTCAAGATTTTTTATTCCCAGTTGAATACTATTTTGAATACCTTAGAATGCTGTGCTATTCCTAGCCTTCTCTAAAAAAGCCATCCCAGTCTCACTTAACTGACTGCCAATGACTGGAAGAAAGGATACTTTTAGATGAAAAGTGAGTCTGACTCAGCTAAGAAAAGGAATCTTAAAAGAACCATGTGGTATGCAAGGAGAAAATGAGCTCTGAAATTGAATGAGATAAACAATCAATCAATATTTATTAAGTTTCTATTGTGTGCTAAGCACTGTACTGGGAGTTAGAGATAAAAACAAAAAAAAAAAAAAAATGAAGTACTTCATGCCCCCAGGAAGCTTACAGTTAATTGGAGGAGATAGCTTATGTTTGAATTTGTCCTTGTGTTTAGCTGAATAGAAGTGTGTAAAAGGAAAGAATATATTTTAAGACTGCAAGAGTGGTTTGGAGATAGATTATAAGAGGGCTAAATGCTGAAGGGACTCTTAGGTTCAAAGAAGCCATTGTATTTTCTTCAATAGGAAGATGATATGAGATATAATTAAACTCATGGTTGAAATATCTGGAATACAGTCTCAATCCTACCATTTGTTAGTCAAGTGACTTTGGTAAGTCACCTTAAATTCAAAATTCACCTCAAATGTCACTATCTCTCCAGTGAAATCTTTCCTAATCTCTTGTCAAATACTTATATTCCATTACAAAAATCACATATTATTTTGTTTTATAACACTTTAATAAGCTTACCATATGTTATTATATAATACAGGGAAATCAGAAGACTTAGATAAGCCTCCTGGCTCTATTCCTGACTATGCCCAGCATGTCACTTTCTATCTTTGAGCCTTGATTTCTTTATGTGGATCTGTACATGTGCTCTATCCTTCCTTCAGCCTACACCACTGCATTTTGATCTCCATGAGATCAAGAACACTGTTTTAAAAATATTGTATCTCCCTAGTGCTTAAAATAATACTCTACATGGAGCAGGTGCATAATGTTTTTTGAGTTGAACCACAGTAAATCTCACATTATTAAAAAAATATATATATAAAATTTGATTTCTATGCTACATCTGAGATTTAATGGTTCTTATTGGGTACTGCAATGTACCATGTGTTTTTACTTATTAAAAATCAGATGAAGATCACTGTTTGCAAGGCACTTATAGAGTAAAAGTAGAGATAAGAGAGTAAGAAATACAACCAATTGAAAACAGAAATATCAAAATGAGTTCAGTGAGAGGAGAGGAAAATTTATATTGGCTAGCTAGAGAGAGGTTTAGTTAGTCAAAAAAGAAATTTTTGTGCAAGGGGATAGAGGTTATTTTATTCTTTTTTTCTTTTCTTGGTTGCCTTCATCTCCCTAACCAACATAGGGCATAGTCAGTTTTTAAAGTGCTTTTTTGCTGATCATCCTAGATCTTTGTCATTCTGGGTGAATAGTATGTGGTTCCTATGGTTACCATGTTCGCCATGAGAATGCTGACACCTTGATTAATAAGCGTTGGGCCAAAGAATTTAAAGCTAGAAGGAAACTTTGAAATCACTTATTGTAACAAAGCTCTGAATCCTATGAAATCACTTCTTTTGATAGATTTAAAAACCTGAGGTCTAGAGGTGAAATTATTTTGCTCAAAGATAGTAAATGGCAGAAACATGGTTTGAACCCAGGGTTCCTGACTTAAATTCTTTGCCTGTCTGCTATATTACACTGGTCTTCTAAAAATGGACACATATTTAATGTGATGATAGATGGTTTATTTGAAATGTTGTTGTGTATGAGCATGTCTCTATTGAGTAGTTTTGGCAAACACAGTGTTACTATAATACAAAAATCCTATGAGAAGATGGTATAATTGATCTCAGGATTGCTGTACTCTTCAGAAAAAAAGTTACTATGTAAATCCACAATAGTGATGTATTTACTACCTAATAGTTAATAATTTTACTCCTTTGTGGAATACTTTAAGTTTCTAAATTTGCCATGATAAAGTAAAAATGTTTCAGGAAAGGGATAGAGGAGCAAAAGCAAGAGGTGAAAAATTCTCATTAGCATTGATGGATGGGGGTGGATGGAGGGAATGCTAGTACAAAGGAAAGGGGTCAGGGCTAGCCCTGGTTGAAATTCTGAAAAAGATAAGGTCAGTCTTTAGTCTTTCTTTGATGCTTACACAAGAATTTTTTTTTTTTTTAATCACTATCTCACTTCCCTCCCTTCCTATACACAAACAAACATATATATATATTATGTTCCACTTTATTATGGAAAGACTTTGGTTGCACAAAATAGTAACTGATAACACCTAGTAAGGCGTAAAATCTTATGCCTGCACAATGTATTTTTGTTGGGAAGTATGTAAACTTTTAAAGAATGACAAATCTTTGCAACTTAAAAAAGTGTTTTTTGTCTAGCCTCTAAAACATACACTCAGAATGATATGGCAGTGTCTCAAAAGAAGTGTTGTATTAGAAATGAAACTGAAATTCTCACTCTAAGAATTCCTGTCTTAAACAGAGCCCTTATTGGAAAACTGACTTTAAATCACATGGGGACAATATTAAATGCTGTCACAAATCAGTAAATTCTCCCTTAAGATGCAGATAAACTTGTTTGTGTCAAGCATTCAGGAAAGTTAAAAACAATTTTGTGATGTCCTTCTTAAATTTCCAAAGTTCAACTAGGTCTTATTCCCTCTTCCAGTTATTGGCAACTGATACCAACTTTTTTTTCTCCTTAAATATGTGAGTTAATGCTGTACCAAAATTCTGCTAAATATTACTTTCCCCAGCTTTAGCTCTGACCAAAATTATAATAATGCTGACCATGATGCTAAACTGTTTCTCTAATTACAATGTTTATTAAATAAATTTCAAATAGTGAATTTCAGATGAGTGGCAAAGCTACTTTGGGGCAGACCTAAGGCTCGTGTGTATAAGTGGCCAGATTATTTAGGGGATCCAGAATTACAGAGGGAAATCACGACCACTATCTAATACTACTTAGGTCATCTTAACACATTAAAATGACTTTATGCGGATTGAAAACTCTAGTTATAACATCTGGGTCTACTCACCTCAGCAAATTTTGAATAGCACTATAGTCTGTTCCATAGTTTACCTTGTTCTTTCATGCCTGTTTCCCAGATCTCAAACTTCTTCACTTTGTAACATTAAACTTCAGCATTTCATTTCCCTAAACATCATGAGGTTTACATATAGAGTAGTATTACTTGATCTCAAATATACAACATATTTCATATATAAAAATGTCAATTTGCAAAACATTATACAGTGGCATTTGTCTGTGGATAAATAGGGAGAGAATGTTTTATAAGTATGTGGTATCTATAGCTAAAGAGGATCCTTTCAACTCACTATCACAGGGCATTTTCTGGTTTCTAGTGCAGTATAATGTGTTGAACCAAACACATTTTATTTGATCAGTAAATTATCAAACATTATCAAATATAAGTCAGTTACTATAAAGATAAAAACAAATAGTATCTGCTCTCAGGGAATTTATATTTATCCAAGGAAGATGTACCCAGATAACTAAATTCAAAATTTGTCAAAAGTAAATACAAAGTAACTAAAGGAGAAGTGTTTTTGATATTAGTTGATGAGAGGGATTCCCCCCCCCCAAAAAAAAAAAAAAACCAAAAACAAAAACAAACAAACAAAAAAAAACATTGTTTAGGGGATTATACCTGAATTTACTACCAGTTCATGGACTGGAGGAATGGAGCTAGTAGATAAACAAATAGGGCAGTGTGAAAGAATGGAAATGAGTTGGATACCCTCTCCCAGAAGCTAGTAAAGTAGAAATTAAAAGACAATTTATCGAATATATTATAATGCAGAATTATTGTTTGGATATTAATTTTACTTCATAGATTTTTAAATTGCTTCCAACTTTAATAGTCTATTATTGCTATGAACCAGTTGGGGTGTTCCATTCAACACCTACTAAATAGGTGCTGTCCTTCACATAAGCAAATTCTTATGTAGACCCCTCAGTGCAGATAATATGCCAGCTTGCTCTTACCATTGCTTTATCTATCAGATGAAGTCTGATCTGAAATCCAATAATATATAATTGTGGGATTATGGGGCATAATTAGAATCCTAGCCTATGAAGATGGAATTTTTTTTCCTTGCTAAAATTAACTGACTGAAATGTAGATAAAAAGGATGACCCTAGGTTCATGAATTTGTTGTTATCAGTTTTGCAGGTGGGAAAGAGAAAATGATATTTGATTATTTGGTTTTTTTATTCTTAATTCCCTTTTTCTCTTTCCTGCCTTTTGCTAACAATTGCTATTTTGTTGTTGGTGGGTTTTTTTTGTTTGTTTGTTTGTTTGTTTTTTTAGGGAGGGGGAAGGTTTCACAATTAAAAGTCAAATCTCTACTTCTGTGGTGGAGACATTACAGGATGATAGAACTGAATATAAAAACAATCCATCTTGTTATATCTCACTACTTGTATTTATAAGAAGCTCATAGAAAATATTTAGGAAGAGAAAATTGAATGTAAAATACTGGCATATCCCATTTAAATTAAACTCTATTAGAAAATTCACATGTATATAAAACTAAAATCAGAGAAGTATTCTAACTTAATTCATGAAGCATTTATTATTAGTCAACTACTTTATGCCAGACACTAATGCTAAGTATATGGATATAAAGACAAAAATAACAGCAATCTCTGTTTTTGAGGGGTTTGTGTTTTCTTCTTTCCAAACATATGATATAATTAACATAAATCTGTGGGGCCCCTTGAAGTATAAGTCTGCAGCTCAAGGAAAAACCTATTCTCATTACATAAGGAACTTGTGAATGACAGGTAAATGGCAATATCCTTTAACATTTAAATTAGAATGATAAAAGACTAAATAGAAGAACATAATTAATGAGTTTTAGCATATCTGCCTAATAATGGTAAGAAGAAAACTTGAGATATAATTGTATAAAATTCTACTTTTTCTCTCCCAAGAAGTCAGATGCAAGAGGATAACCCTCGTATGTATGTACTGTCTTTCTATTTTGTGACTTATTTCACTATTTATTGGTATAAGTAGTTTCTTCCCCCATATTTATGTATACTTTTAAAGGTATAATTCTCCATTCCTAGGTCCTTGAAACAAATTATTTTCCCACTATTTTTATAATACAATTGAAAGGGAAACAATTCATGCTGCTAACATTTAAGAAATATAATAAATCTATCCTATTGAGTGAGGTGTAATAAATATAGATTCACTTTAGTTCCAGGTAGCCATGAAAGAGGACATGGTATACTTGATATAGAGTGAGTCCCAATGACAGAAAAATATGGATTCAATATCACCTCTTACACACACTGACAGTGGGATCTCAGATAAATCACTTGACCTCTTCGACTCTAGATAGCACTTTAGGACTATAACTTGCACAAAAGTATTGGTTTTCATTGAGAGAGGCAATTTTCTCACCTGGAAACCACACATTCAATACTCTTCTATTTACACTGTACCTGCCTATCATTACTAGAAGTGATTAAGAATGGACAATTTAGTGGCACCTGGGTGGTGCAGTGGATGAGCACCAGCCCTGAAGTCAGGAGGATGGGAGTTCAAGTTTGACCTCAGACACTTAATTAACACTTCCTAATTGTGTGACCTTAGACAAGTCACTTAGCCCCAATTGCCTCAGGGGAAAAAAAAAAGGAAGAAAAAAGAATGGACAATTTATATGAAAGATCTGGTTCATTTTTAATAAAAGTATTTTATAAATTTATTGACATCTGGAAACTTTCCAATTTAAATTGAAACAAACCTTCTCACAAAGAGGTATTTTCTCCAAAACTAGTTAGTCAATATATCCTTTAACTTGAATATGGTATTATATTGACAATTATAATAGATCAAAGCTTTATCCAAAATATTAAATCTATTAAATCTGTGTGTGTGTGTGTGTGTGTGTGTGTGTGTGTGTGTGTAATAGAGATCTTATATATTGTTTCTCTGGCAGATTTTTGTCATTTTGTGTCACTTCATAAAATCTTCTTTGGGTTTTAAATTCAGTTATCAATTTCTGTGGCAAAATCTATGAGTTATTTAGGCCCACCTCCAAATCATACTTTAAGATATAGAAACATAGATAATTCTATAGCAAAGACACTGTGGTTGCTCAGGTAATCTCAATGATTAATGCTATTCCTGGTTGCATTTAGAGTAAATCTCAATTCTTCCTTTTAGGAATAACCTTTTAAAAGGTGTTAAAAGAAAAAAATCTTGCAGAGAAGAAAAGGGGCTCCACTGGGCAATGCTCTCTCTTTCACACTAACATATTGAATGAATAGGCAAGCTGTGGATGCTCTCACCAATTTATGCTACTCTGGGGGGATTGTGCAATGCCTGTCTCCAGTAAAATTAAAGCTATTGTTGTAGTCATTTTTTTTTTTTCTGAAAATATATTTAAGACTCAAAATTCCCTAGCTTTTAAATACAATCACCATAATGAGGTTGGACTTTGCATGTATATGTAAATCCTAAATACCATTTTTCTGTTTTCATATGATTGTTCCAAAAAAAGGAACTCATACATTTTGATCAGATCAGAGTTGTTTCTTTTGATTTGAGGAATTTTAAGCAGGATCATGACCCTACTTAAAGGCTTATTTGTAATTGCTTTACTTTGGTGACTTCCCCAAAGAATAACTTTTACCTTTCTCTTAGATAAAACTAAACACAATGATCATTCCTTGCAAAGATGTGCAATACTTAGGAAGTTTTTTACCACTAAGATGAGGTGAAATAATTCTATCTAGTTTTGGAATGATATGGCCTTGAAGCCTGTTTCCCAGAGAGGCTTATCTAAAATCTCTTTATTTTCTCCCCTTCTCAACAATAACAACACACCTCCTTGATTGTAGTCATGTATTCAACAAATTTCAGAATTGGAAGGAGCCTCTTAGTTTCCACTATACCATATTGATAATGTAGTTGTCCTAACTTGCTTCTATACTCCTAATGTGCAGGAACCCTTTACCTCTTAAAGTACCCCACTATTCTATCAGATGGTCTTAATTATTAGAGTTTCCTCACATGAAATCTGTATTTGCTGCTTTATAACTTTCACACTCTGTTTTTGGTTCTTTTTTTCTGGAGCCAAATAGAAATCTAATCCCTTTTTCGCTTTTTTATATACTAGCTTTTTGCAGCCTTGAAGATATTGAAGAAAGCATTCCTATTACTTTGTGGCCACCTTGTCTCCAGGTTAAGCATTCTCCACTTTCTTGATCCAGTACTAATGTGGTATGAGTTAAAGATCCTTTACCATAATGGTTGCCCTCTTCTGGCTGCTTACAAACTTATCAGTGTCCTTCTTAAAATATGGCAAATACATGATATTTAGTCCAGTGGTTAGCATAGAGGAGTAGATTTGGCAAAGAAGGATCAAGGTTTAAACTCTGTCTCTGACTAGTGTATCCTTTTATCATCTGTTAAAAAAAAAAAAAAAAGTGAGTTGAAGGTATCTTTTGTCACCAAATTTATGATCCTGTGGACAAAGTCAGAATATGAGTTTGATATATTTTGCCAAGTCAGAGTAGAGTGATACTATAACTCTTCCATTCATAGAAACCATTCCTTCCATCCCAAATCATATTAGCTTTCTTAGCTGACATAGCAAACTACTGACTTTTAACATGCTAATCTTCTACCAAGCCCCCCAAACTTTATCAAAGTGTGGTGGCATCAATTCCTATCTTTGTATTGTTTTCTAATTGCATTTTATAAGATTCGATGTAATGTTATAGTATCTTAAAAAAAATTTCCCCCCTTCTTGATTCTGTTATCTACAATTAGCAATCCCACTTAACCATGTGACACCTGAAGTTTTTAATTAAATATGCCATCTATACCATTATGAAATTATTGATAAAATGTTAACTAACCCTGAGCAAACTCTCAATCTTTGGATCCTTTACTGAGACTTTCTTCCAAGTTGATATGAATCCACTAATAGCTACTCTTTGAGATTAATCATTTAGCATATCAGATCTTCACTGTTTACTAAATCTCCATTATTTCTTATTTTCTGTAATACTCACATGGAATACTTTATGAAAGCTTGACTAGAAGCCTAATTAAACTATCTATAACATTCTCCTCATGGGCTAGTTTAGTAAACCTATTAAAAAAAAAAAACAATTTATCTAGAAGGCTCCTTTGGTGATGAAGTTATATTGATTCTTTGAGACTTCTGCCTCCTTTTTTAGACATTCATTAATAATCTCTTTTATTACACATTCTAGAATTTTACCAGTAATCAAAATCAAGTTTTCAGGTTCTACTATATTCTCCTTTTTGTTTTTATTTACAAAGCATTTACATGGGTAATTTTTCCTTGGAAAAACCTTTTGTTCCAAATTTTTCCCCTCCTTCCCCTTCCCCTTGTAGTCTAATACATGTTAACTATGTTGAAATACATGTTAAATCCAACATATGTGTACATATTTATCCAGTTATATTGCTAAACAAGAAAAAATCAGATCAAGAAGGGAGAAAAGAAAAACTGAGAAAGAAAACAAAATGCAAGCAAACAACAACAACAAAAAAATGAACATGCTATTTTGTGTTCCACACTCAGTTCCCATAGTCCTCTCTCTGGATGCAGATGGCTCTCTTTATCACTGAATAAGTAGAACTGGTTTGAATCATCTCATTGTTGAAGAGAGCCACATCCATAAGAATTGATCATCTTATAGTCTTGTTGTTGACATGTATAATGATATCCTGGTTCTGCTCTTTTAACTTAGCATTATGAAGGTTCATGTTCTGTCTAAGTTCATGTAGGTCTCTCCAAGCCTCTCTGAAATCATCCGGCTGGTCCTTTCTTACAGAACAAGAATATTCTATAGTATTCATATACCATAATTTATTCAGCCATTCTCCAATTGATGAGTATCCACTCAGATTCCAATTTCTTGACACTACAAAGAGGGCTGCCACAAACATTTTTGCACATGTGAGTCCCTTTAAGATCTCTGGGATATAATCCCAGTAGAAACACTGCTGGATCAAAGGGTATGCACAGTTTGATAACTTTTTGAACATAGTTCAAATTACTCTCCAGAATGGTTATATTCATTCACAGTTCCACCAACAATGTATCAGTATCTCAGTTTTCCCACATCCCCTCCAACATTGATTATCATCGTTTCCTGTCATCTTAACCAATATGATGGCCAATCTGGGTGGTATCTCAGAGTTGTCTTAATTTGTAGTTTTCTGATCAATAGTGATTTGGAGCACCTTTTCATGTGACTACAAATAGTTTTAATTTCTTCATCTGAAAATTGATCATCTGAAAATTTGACCATTTATCAACTGAAGAATTACTTGAACTGTTATAAATTTGAATCTATTCTCTATACATTTTAAAAATGAGGTCTTTATCAGATTCTTTGGATTTAAAGTTTATTGTTTCCTTTCTAATCTTGTCTGCATTAGTTTTGTTTGTACAAAAACTTAATATAATCAAAATTATCTATTTTGTGATCAATAATGATTTCTAGTTCTTCTTTGGTCACAAATTCCTACTTCCTCCATAGATCTGAGAGGCAAATCATCCTATGTTCTTCTAATTTGTTTACAATATCATTCTTTATGTTTAGATCATGAACCCATTTTGACCTTATATTGGTATACAGTATTAGGTGTGGGTCTCTGCTTACTTTCTGCTACACTAGTTTCCAATTTTCCCAGCAGTTTTTGTCAAATAGTGAATTCTTATCCCAAAAGCTAGGGCCTTTAGATTTGTCAAATACTAGATTGCTATAGTCATTGACTATTTTGTTCCATTCCACTGATCAACTTCTCTATTTCTTAGCAAGTACCAAATGGTTTTGATAACCTCTGCTTTATAATATAGTTTTAGATCTGGTACAAGTAGACCACCTTCATTTGCTTTTCTCTTCATTAATTCCCTTGAAGTTCTTGTTCTTCCAGATGAATTTTATTGTTTTTTTTCTAAATCAGTAAAATAATTTCTTGGGAGTTTGATTGATACAGCACTAAATAAATAGATTAGTTTAGGGAGTAATGTCATCTTTATTATGACATTAGAGAAAGAGCATTTGATATTTTCCCAATTGTTTAGGTTTGACTTTGTGTGGAAAGTGTTTTGTAGTTTTGTTCATATAGTTCCTGACTGTCACTTGGCAGATAGATTCCCAACTATATTATACTATTGACAATTATTTTTAAAGGAATTTTATTTTGTATCTCTTGCTATTGGATTTTGTGAGTGATATATAAGAATGCTTATGATTTATGTGCATTTATTTTGTATACTACAACCTTGCTAAAGTTGTAGATTATTTCTAATAGTTTTTTAGTTGATTCTCTAGGGTTCTATAAGTGTACTATCATATCATCTGCAAAGAGTGATAATTTGATTTCCTCATTACCTATTATAATTCCTTTAATCTCTTTTTTCTTCTCTTATTGCCAAACTAGCATTTCTAATACAATATTGAATAATAATAATGATAGTCAGCATCCTTGCTTCACTCCTGATCTTATTGGGAATGGTCCCAGTTTATCCCCATTATATGATGCTTGCTGATAGTTTTAAATAAATGCTACTGACTTTTTAAAGAAAAATTCCACTTATTCCTATATTCTCTAGTGTTTTTATTAGGAATGGGTGTTGGGTTTTATCAAATGCTTTTTCTGCATCCATTGAGATTATCATATGTTTTTTGTTAATTTGGTTATTGATATAGTCAATTATGCTAATAGTTTTCCTAATACTGAACCAGCCCTACATTCTTGGTATAAATCCTAATGGGACATGGTGAATTATATTGGGGATGATTTTCTGTAATCTCTTTGCTAATATTTTACTTAAGATTTTTGCATCAATATTCATTAGGGACATTGGTCTATAATTTTCTTTCTTTGTTTTCATCCTACCTGGTTTGGGTATCAGTACCATGTCTGTATCATAAAAGGAATTTGGTAGGAGTCTTTCATTCCCTATTTTTTCAAATAGTTTATATGATATTGGAGGTAAAATTGTTCTTTAAATGTTTGGTAGAATTCACATATAAATCTGTCTGGTCCTGGGTACTTTTTCTTAGGGAGTTAATTAAGAGCTTGTTCTATTTCTTTTTTCTAAAATGGGACTATTTAGACTAGATTTAGACTATTTACTTCTTCCTCTGTTAATCTGGGAAGCCTATTTTTTTGGAGGTAGTCATCCATTTCTGTCTCTATTCAATTTTTTTTCCCATAAATCTATCATATCTAGCTTTTCTAGTATTCTATTTACCTCTTTAATTTCCTTTTTATTTATTTTATGGTTTAATTTATCTAGAGAGCAAGGTTGAGATCTACCACTATTATAGTTTTGCTGTCTATTTCTTCTTGCAACTCTCTTAACTTCTCCTTTAGGAATGTAGATGCTTCACCACTTGATGATATTATTTCATTATCTGTGGAACCTTTTAGCAAGATATAGTTTCCTTCCTTATCTCTTTTGCTTAGATCATTTTTTGCATTGGCTTGATCTTAGATCAGGATGGCTACCCCTGCTTTCTTTTTACTTCAGCTGAAGCACAATATATTCTCCTCTAGTTTTTTACACTTATTCTGTATGTATCACTCTGCTTTAAATGTGTTTCTTGTAAATAACTTATTGCAGGATTCTGGCTTTTAATATAGTCTGCTATCTGCTTCTGCTTTATGGGAGAGTTCAATCCTTTCACATTTATAGTTAAAACTACTAATTCTGTATTTCCTGCTATCATATTAACCCCAAATTATACTTTTCTCTTTCTTTTTCCCCTTTCCCTGCTCCCTGGTATTTTATTTATGAGCACTACTTACCTCAAGCAGTCCTCCCCTTTTAGAGACCCTCCCCTATTTTTATATCTTTTCCCTTTTTTTTCCCTTGGTCCAATAGTTCTGAAGTTTAGCCACAATATTCCTTGGTGTTTTAATTTTGGGGTCTCTTTTCAGGAGATGTTTGGTAAATTCTTTCAGTGCTCATTTTACCTTCTGATTCCATGACATCTAGGCAAATCTCTTTGGTGATTTCCTGAAAAATAGTGTCTAGGCTCTTTTTTTTCATCATGGATTTCAGGGAGTCCAATGATCATTAGATTGCCTCTTCTAGATCTGTTTTCCAGGTCAGTTGTTGTTCCAATTAGGTATTTTACATATTTTTTTCTGTTTTTTTTTTTTTTTCACTTTTTTGGTTTTGCTTGACTGATTCTCATTGTCTCATTGAATCATTCATTTCCCTTTGTTCAGTTATGATTTTTAGTGAATTATTTTCTTCATTTATTTTTTAACTTCTTTTTGTATTTGTCCAATTGATTTTTTAAATGAATTGTTTCATTCTATGACATTATTTTTCCATTTCAGAAATTCTGTTTTTAAGGAGTTATTTTCCTTTTCCATTTCACAAATTCTATTTTTCTGGGAGTTTTAAAAATTATTTTAATGAGTTACATGCCTTTTCTAAACCCTCTTGCAAAGTTTTTATTTCCTTTCCTCATTTTTCTTCTACTTCTCTTTTAAGATCCTTTTAAATTTCTCTTAGGAGAGCTTTGTGTGGGTATCAGGTTATATCACCTTTTGGGGCTTCATCAGGAGACCTTTAGTCTCCTCAGGGTTTGAAGTCTGCTCTTCTCTTTCACCATAAAAACTGTCTATCAGCAGAGTTCTCTTTACTTTTTAAAACTCATTTGTTTTCAAATTAAGGTCTCTTATTTAGGGCAAGGGAAGTTTTCTAAGCTTTATCTAGAAGCAGCAGCTTCCTCTATAAGTGGCTGCAACTGCTGCTGCAGTGCTGGGTCAGTGCTGACTTACTCCCATTGCTGGGTGGGTGTGGCCAGGCCCCATGAGATTCTGGTGTTTAGGGGTTCACTATTTACCTTCTCTTCTGATCTACTGGCATGCAACCAGGAAGAGTATCCAACCCTGCTGTAGTCCTCCCTGTAGATTCTCTGCCACATGGATCCTGCTCTACCCTATGGACTCTGCGCTGCCCCATGGAGTTTGTACTGTCCAGGGACTCAGTGCTTTCTGTGCTGGCATTTTTGCTCAGCTGCTTGTTCTGGCTGCCTCCATCCTATTTCTGATTGAAATGGATCTTTTCTGGTCTGTTTCCTCCCCACTGATTCTCTGCCAGGTGGAGTCCCACCATACCTTTGGAGTCTGCATCACCCTGGGATTCTGAGCTGTCTGCACTGGCATTGTCTCAGCTCTTTGTGCTTAGCTGCTTCCCTCCTGTTTCCAATTGAACCATACCATTTCTGGCAATCTTAAAAATTATCTTCTGCTGGTACTTTGTTGCACTCCCAATGTTTATGGTTTCTACACCTCCAGAGCTGGATTTCATAATTAGTGTGAGGGTAGTAAGAGAAGACCAGAGAGAAATCTTTGTTGACTCCTCCACCTTGGCTTCAACTCTAGAAGTCCCTAAGACTTTTTCTTAGAAAATCAGGACATTTGCCATTCTCAAATCCTATTGTTTTCTTCCTGTTGTATTCTTCCTGTTCTCCTTAATCCTTCATATTTTACTGAACCCAAACCACTGTTAACATCCACTAATTCTTCAACTTTTTGAGTATATAATGCATTGTACTTAGTAGTATTGAATATAATTCACTACTTTTGTTACACAGAGTAAACATCATTAAGATGCTAGTAGGTAAGGGGAGCTACTTAAATGTAAGGCTGAATTTTCCTTTCTTTTGTGCATCTCCATAGCATAGAAGATATTTAAACAGTTACTTTGTCTAAAACCTGGATATTTATGCTCTCTGTTTACTAAATTCTATTGATTGACTAGGGACTAATCTACCCTTTCATTCAATAAAGCAGTTTCCATTTGTTCCTTTGGCCCATTATAAAGTATGTCAAATTGAAAAATAGCCTTAATTTTTACTCAAGGTTACCAAGATGGTCAGCTCTTTATTTAAATAAAGCATGTTATATAATTTGTGTTTTATATAAATGTCTTCTGGTGCCTAACTGTGGATCATTAATACTTTCATTGAAGGGAGGGGAAAAGAAAGGTGGCAAGGCGGAGAAGAAGAGAGATAGAAACAAAGAAAGAGAGAAAGAAGAAAAGAGATTTAGTTAGTTCAAACTTTGCATATATGATTATAAGCCCATGGATTATAAGACATAGAACATAATTAAATTAAGTAACAGACCAATAGATAATTATATAAACCTTAACTTCTTTCTATCAATTTTAGCTTAGATTTTGTCTGGATCAATGAGTTCAGGTCTTCCTGACTTTGGGCCCAGTGCTTTAACTTTATAGATGACAAAAGTGGTACTCATTCAAGTGAAGAGACATGCTCAACTGTTAAAGGCAGAACCAGTAGTATCTTGATCCCCAGAATAGTGATATTCCTGCTATGTCATATTGTCTATTAAATTTCCAAATAATAATCCAATATCAGCTTCAGAAGTTTCAATATAAGGAGGAAAATTAGTACATGTCATTACATTTGGAGACTTTGAAGCCCTTGCTGCTCCTAACTCTCTTTGAAAGTACATCTTCCCAAATGATACAAGCATCACAAAAGTATTGTGTAGTTACTATACCCCAAATTAGTTTGCAAAAATCTTGTAAAATTTGTCACTTGTCCATTAAGAAATTAAGATCCAACTTCAAAGTAGTTGCTGCTATGAAGTGACCTAAACCCTATTTCTCTATAATCCCTATTCTCTACTGTTCTTCCCTACAATTTTCTGTTCTACCTTTAAAATAAATAAATAAGACCTTTTTCCTTGACATACCGCTATTCATTTCATACTCCTGCAACCTTTTTGTGCCCATTGAACTCTGGCTTATCTCAGAAGACTTGGCAAATCTTTTTACTCCCTAAACTATTTAATGCATTCATCTCACATATATACTCTCATACTGATTCAAAAGGAAAAAGGCAAAAGAGAAGGTAGAGGAAGCATGTTACTTGTTCTTAAACTACCAGCACTAGACCAGCCAGCCTCCTTCTATCAATATCACATATCAACTTATCTTCCTTTTTACATTCATTCTTTCAATCTACAGAGCACTTTTGTCATATAGTAATAGATGTTTTTAAGCTCACAGTAAAGTAAAACTAAAAGAAAAAAAATTCCTCAGAACATTAGTGAAATCTGCTTTCCACAGAATTCTGTTTTTAAAGCATTTTGAAAATTCTAAAGTAAAACAATATACTTTCTATTGTTTATATATATTTTTTGTTTGAAAGAAGATAATTCTAACTGAATAATTAAATGTTTACAGAATTTCCCAAAAGTTTTAGTGCAGATTTAAGCTAGTTAAGTTATTAGAACTTAAAACCACATTTAGATATTTGGAATATCCAGCTTTCAGACACAATTATAAATGTTGAAAATAATGACCATTATTCCAAATGATGAATAAAATTTATTTTTCTTCATCTTCCTGTTCTTCTTCTTCTTGTTTTTGTTCTTCTTGGTCTTAGTCTTCTTCTTCTTGGTCTTCTTCACCTTCTTTTTCTTCACTTTCTTCTTTTTCATCTCCTTGTTCTTCATTTTGTTGTTGTTCTTCAACTTGGAGTTCTTCGTATTGTTGTTCTTCTTGGTCTTCATCTTGTTGTTGGCGTTGTTATTGTTTTTTCCTTCTTGGTCTTTTCATTTTTGTTTTTGATCTTATTCTTGTTGTTGTTCTTTGTCTTCTTGCTTTTGTTCTTGTTATTGTTGTTGTTGTTATTCATCTTCTTGTTTTTCTTTTTCTTGTTCTTGGTCTTGGTCTTCTTGTTCTTGTTTTTCTTGTTCTTTTTCCTCTTTCTTTTTCCATCCTTTCTTTTTCTTCTCCTATTACTGAAAACTTATACTTTTGATATTAGTGACTAAATATCATGTATCTGTATACACACACACACACATATCTATCTATCTATCTATCTATCTATCTATCTATCTATATACAGATACATGATATTTAGAATTACTGGAACAGGATAGCATATATATATATATATATATATATATATATATATATATATATATATATATATATATATATATATATATGCTATCCTGTTCCAGTAATTCTTTTCTCTTTGACAATTTCTTTTTTTAATTTTAAGGATATAGATAAGCAGTTCTATCTTTCTTCTACTACCCAAACATTTGCTACTTTGGTGAATGAATGAGACAAATCATCTATTTCACTATGTCTGTCAATCATAATAAATTATACCTTTAAAGTGTAGACAACTTGACACAATCATTTTTTAAAGGTGGCATGATAAATAAACTTCTATTTTAATCATTGAAATTCATGTTTAAGACTGCCCTCTTGACAGAACTTCTCCACTTTAACCCCCATATCATCAACATTTCTATTTGGCTGCTTAAGAAATACCACTTAATTAACTTTGGCAGTTTTGATCAAATCCCTTGTAACTCTTACATTTAAAAAAAAAGCTTCCTTTCCTCTTATATTTGTTTTTCTGGACTTCAAACAATAAAATTTTAATGATGTTTGGATACTAATATGACTGCCTTTTCTCTTCCCTTTGCATTATGAATTCTTTAGTAAATAAGAAATAATTATAAGGCTCTTTGAAAATATAAATGTATTTATTTTTAACTATTTTAAAGTTCATGCACCACCCTAATAAAAGAGAGAACAGGAAAGGAGAAAAGGGATAGTCAGAGGAGGAATAGAAATAGAAGGAGAAATCAAGAATTTAGTTCTAAAATGTGGCCAATAATAATAATCCATGAAATTTATATTATTAAAAATGTACACTGGTAAAACACACTTTTGAATAATTCAAATGCTTTTTTAAGTGCCTAGAATGGATCAAATAGCCAGTAGTAATGCAGTGGGTAGAACAGGGGAGATTCCAAAAAGAGTAGGAATAATTGATGCTTGTCTTTGGTAATTTTATCATTTGCTTGGGCAGTTGAAATAAACATACAGAAAACTAGAGGCAAACAATAAAGAAAACAAAATAGGAAGTTAGTGATAATACTGTATTACATACATTTAATACACAATATACATAATAAAAGATAATAAATATAATATAGGATAAAGAATAGCCATAATGGTTCATGAACAAATGAAATATAGAAGGAAAATATGAATTATTTTCTGTGTCCTTAAATAATGAACTTTAAATTTCTTTTGAAGCCAGCAACTTAGAGTCATTTGCTTCTCCTTGTTATTCAAGAGAACTGGGTTCATATCCCAATTCTGCCATTACCTTCTGTGACATTAGGAAGATCACCTTATTTCTTTGATTCTTAGTGTCCTTACCTATAAAACAAGGAATTTGTAATTGGTTATTTTCCTGCTCTTAGAGCAATAATATTGCTGTGACTCTGTGGAAAAGCAAACAGTTTTGTATAAAGGATTCTTGTTTTTTGTCCCTGATTCTACCACTAATTGGATGCACTTGAACAAATAACTTATAATCAGGGCCTCAGTTTTCTCATTGGGTTACTTAACATGCTTAAACTATGCTATCCATGGGGGATAGAACAAGCTTTCTTCTAGCTTTGATATGAACTTCCTTATTTATAAACTGTATTTTTTTCTCCCATCTCCATTCTCAACCCCATCCCACTCTACTTTAGCTTCTCGATTGTCTATGGCCACTTTCAAAGCATTATTTCTCTCTAGTATAACTAATATTTCATAAAATAAGTATAGATGCAAGATTACTTTGATATGACTTATAGTAAAGAAATCCCCTCCAAAAAATGCAATGGATAAACTTGAGAGTTTCCGTGGATAACTGATATTAAATGACTTGCTCAGGGTCACACAATGAAAATATATTAGAAGTATGATTTCTACAAAGGTTTTCCTGATTCTGACCTTCTCTGTTCACT
Source organism: Sminthopsis crassicaudata (assembly GCF_048593235.1). NCBI lineage: Eukaryota > Metazoa > Chordata > Mammalia > Dasyuromorphia > Dasyuridae > Sminthopsis > Sminthopsis crassicaudata. The sequence goes on along the minus strand of NC_133619.1, from coordinate 372,768,901 downwards.
ATGCTACACTGCCTTTTCAAAATGAAACTCCTCAATACTGTGTTTTATGTTAATTCTTTGATTCTAGAAAGATAGTTCTAATCTAATTCTCAAGCAAGTAATTTGAGGTGATTTGAGGTACTATTTTATGACCTTTTAAGTCAGTCTATTTAATATTCTAATAATTCCTTTGTTAATTTAAACAAAATCAACCCCTCTTTGGTAAATACTGGTGTAGAGAAGCATTATTTATTAAATCTTTTATATAAAAGCTTGCCCCCTAATGTCCTTCCTTAATGCCTCAATAGTAACAAGGAGAGCTCAAGCACCTAAAGCCCTACTAAGAGTCTATTCTAAGCCAGAAGGCATCAAGATCTTAACAAAAAAATGCTCCCCCCCCCCCATCATTGACCCAGTTTAGCACAATTCTGAGTATCTCAGAACCATAAATTTCCCCATAAGGGATTTTTGTGGTTGATCACAACTACTCATGAAACCATCTCTTAAGAAAAGCAAGACTCTATAATAGTGAAGGGAGTACCTACACTTATGAACATTTTTAACATATAGAAAGAACCATTCCTCCAAGATTTACCTGACTAGATTTTTCTTAGAGGATAATGATAACAACATTTATTTAATGCTTTAATGCAAAGTGCTTTACATCTTTTATTTTATTTGATCTCAGCTAACAGGGCCAAGTTGTTACTTTATGTGCTCATTTTAGTCTGAATTGATTAGGAGAAATAACAGTATGCAATTTGAAAATAATTTAAAAACAAATATTGTAAGATCTACTATATATTATATTTAAAAACTGATTTGTCCACTAGATTTAACACCATCCCCTCATAAAAAACATATAGCATTTATTCTCTGCTTACTTTGACTTTTTAAATAAAATTTAATTTGCAGTTCATCATGAAGATCTAGGATCATCATAAAAGAGCTAGGCCAGCCCATGATGATAAAAACCATAGGGTTTAATTTGGTAAAATTTAACTGACATGAAGGATAAAACATAACTTAAGAAGGCAGGATTTAAACAGAAAGGAAGAGGCAAAGGCAAAGAAGGAATAAAGAAAGGTTCTCAGACTTCAGGTAGGATAGTCTAAGAGCCATGAGGGAGGAAGGAAGGCTATGACTGTCCTAGACAGGACTTGCTTAGCTTTGGCCCTTTCAACTTTAGGTCTCTAGTCACTCTCCATGTGCTGAGTAGTAGTAGACAGTTGAGGGCTCTTTCAAAATGGCACCAAGTGACTCTTGTTCAAAAAATAGGGAAACAGTTACCATCTCCCAGACTAATTAGTGCCCCTCACTGGGGTAGGAATGAACACCTCCAAAATCATGATAGTGAATCAACACTCATCTCAACAATGTAAAATGTTGTGGCAGCAGAAAAATCGTGATTTGTTTGTGGGTTTTATAGAGAAGATCAGGATCACATTTCAGCACAACTGACTGGTTTCCTAATTTATATGTTTCAGGCAGGGAAGTGCCAATTAACAAGACTGTATGGGCCATGGGAATTTCTAAAATTAAAGGGTCTTGACAGAGGAAGTTCAGAAAGCAGAGGGGCCATTAGAGGCATCATAAGAGATCATAGGACCAAAAAATTGGTGAGATTTTTTTTTTTACTAGCCAAGAGAATTAATTGAATTCATTTTAAAAATCATTAACCGCTGGCAAGCTAGCAAACACTTGTTTTCAAGCAAAAGAACAGTCCATGTGAGGTCTTAAGATTGTTTTATGTATCCAGTGTTCTTAATATCATTTAATACATGCTAGAATTTCTTTGAGATGCCCACTGTAGTTATGAGCCGATGTGTTACCATTTAGTTTGGATAAAACAGTGGCTTATTTTTGCCCTGTTAAGCTGTCTTGCCTTGCATGGTATTTATGATGCATCAAATGTCCTAACACCGGGGTAGAGATGTACTTCTGTCTGTTGCAGCTGAGAAACACAGATGCATTATAGTATCAAAAGGAATCTTCTTTCTGAGTGCTACAAGCCTTACTCTGTAATCTACGTGGACAATGAGCTATCATTCACTCTACCAGTTATGGTGCACAGCTGTTCAATTTATGTCCTGTGACTCCTTAATCTGTTCTCACATAGGATAATTGGGCTAACTTCCAGCATTTAATCAGACCCTTTCAAGATCTAGTTACAAGATACTATTTTTTTTTAATGTTTATATGATGTGATTTCCAAAGAAAGGAGCTGGAGCCCATAGGTATAGGGAATTTCATGTTTCATTATCCAAAAAATAATTTGTCATTTTCCCAATATTTTTCCATGTTATCTTTGGTTCTCGATCATCACAATTTTCTTGACCTATTCTCTAAAAGTAAAAAATTAAAGCAGAAGGAAGGAGGATAACCTGTGTGTTTTAAAAGTAGCTTTAATAGTCTTGGCCTTTGAAAAAAATCACTATTTCATTTCAGCTGAATGTTCTACTACCATTTTCATTGACCTTCCTTTTTATTTTTACTCCTTGCATCTGTCATCCTTTACAGAGAACCCACAGGGATGACTATATGGTATTGTCCCAATTAGAAGAAAAGAAAACATTTCTAAATTGTGATCCTGCAGGAATTGCTACCATTAGGGAATCTTGTTCACTTCGGTGAGAAATGGGATATAAATAAGGCAATGAAAATTTCTTATGTTGCTAAGCTAGTGATTTGCCCTGCTACTGACCCCTTGCACACAGGCTGCTTTGCAATCTGAAGCCTGGCCCAGTGAGCTGTAATGCAATTGATCCTACGTATATAAAACATTGCATATTATTTCCCTCATTGATTTAGTCTAGTTTCTATTCTCCATATCCTGCCATTAAATTGATCAATTAATATCTAATACTGCTCATGTATAGCAGTAGAAAATAAGCAGCAAATTATATTTCCTGAATGACAGGCAGTTCCTGGGGTTTAGAGAGTAAAATTTTCAGTTATTCATATTCACTTGATGGAAGAAGACACATTTGGTCTTCAATAGTGGAAAATCTGAAATATAGACCATTTAAAAGAAATAATAATAATAGTAATAACACCTAACATAGATAGCCCTTTGAGATTCATCAAACACTTCACATATTTTATATCATTTGATTCTCACACCATTATTACTATTACTATTATCACTTTATAGATGAGGAATCAAATGAGTTTGAGAAAGACTATGTAATGTGCTGTTGTCTCCAGAAGCTGCTGATCGCTCTCTGGGAGGAGATCTGTTGTGTCAACTCAAATCTCTCAGACAGATTCTTTTTCCTGTAGAGAACTGACTTCCTTTACTACAGAGAGCAGCCTCAAATCTGGTCCCTTTTTCCTCCAGAGTTGCCCTCTTTATCCTTCCAGAGAATGGGCATGGGATAATGCAAGGGCTTCTGGGAAGAATTACTTCAACCAATGAACTTGCTCCTCCTAAACATGCAAGCTCTTTCCCAGGAAAGGCCAGAACTAGAGAATTGTCAAGTACTGACTTAGCACTTAGTAAGAACCTAATATCTCATTATCTCATTAGCACTTAGTAAGAACCTAACAAGATTAAGTAACATGTAACTAGTAAGCATGTGAGTCAGATGGCTGCTTTCACATCTGACCCTCTATCCACTATGCTACCTTAGTTGTGCTACTTTTAAATACATATAAAATAGGGAGGATGGGCATTGACTAGAAGAACTCTAAGATCTCTTTCAGCTTTAAATCTATTTTTACTATTTTTACCACAGACTGAAAATTTTCTGTATTCAGAAACCTCTTCATTCACCTAAATATATATTTTGCTAATTAACAGCAGCTACTCTATTACTAGGAACCTGGCACTAATGAGGACACGAGTTCTAATCTAGACTCTGCAACTAAATCAGTTTCTCTGGCCACTCTTTAAAATGAAAATTTTGGATAAAATTAATTACATTTCAATTCTGTATCTTGAATAAATGCAAAATCCACTTTTGTGACTAACAAAAAAAGAAGCAATGTCACAGTAAAGCAATTCAAGAGAGAATTAAATTAGATATATACTGATTGTGTGACCATATGCAAAAATTTAATGTCAGAGTGTCCCAGACAACTAACCAAGTCTAAAAGAGGCAAATTAATAAGCATTTATTACATACCACTATGTACCAGACAATGAGGCCACATAGTGGAGATACAAAAAGGTTTTAAAAAAAAAAAAAAAAGAACCTTTGGTGTCAAGGAGCTCACAGTCTAAATAAGGAGACTATATACAAACAACTATGGACAAACAATATGTGTATATACATACACATATATTTATGTGTGCATATGTGAGTATACATACATATGTATATAGACATATATGTGTGTGTGTGTGTGTATATATATATATATATATATATATATATATATATATATATATATATATATATAGACATATATACACATTTGGTAAAGGTACCAAAGGGATAGTACCAAAATTAAAGAGGACTAGCAATCAATATCTTAGCTGTAGACTGAAGAAATTTAAAGAAGCTGAGATATAGAGATAAGAGAGCTAAAGTTCCAGATAAGGCCCTGTTGTAAAAGTTTTTGGAATCTGGAGATGAATGTGTCATTTTAGAAAAAGCTTTGAGCATGTGGGAATAAATAAAGTATGGTTGGAAAGATAGAAAGGTACCAGGTTATAAAGAATTTTGAATACCAAGATAATTTTAAATTTGATCCTATAAGAAATAGGGAACCACTAGAGTTTATTGAATGAGGGAGGGAGGGTAACCTGGTCAAACTTTTGCTTAAAAAAGATCAATTTGTGATTAAAGAAATGCAGACTAAGACAACTCTGAGATACCATTTCACACTTCTCAGACTGGCTAAGATGACAGGGAAAAATAATGATAAATTTTAGAAGGATGTGGGAAAACTGGGACACTAATACATTTTGGTGGAGTTGTGAACTAATCCAGCCATTCTGAGGAGCAATTTGGAACTATGCCCAAAGCATAATCCAGCATACTGGGTCTATATCCTGAAGAAATTAAAAACAAGTGAAATAGGTGCAAAAATGTTTGTAGCAGCCTTTTTGTAGTAGCAAGGAACGGAAAAATGAGTGGATGCCTATTAGTTGGAGAATAGGTGAATAGGTTATAATATATTAATGTAATGGAATATTATTGTTCAATAAGAAATGATAAATAGGCTGATTTCAGAAAAGCCTATACAGACTTTCATGAACGGATTCTAAGTGAAAAGAGTTGAAATAAGAGAACATTGTACACAGCAACAAGATTGTGTGATGATAAATTGTAATAGACTTGGCTCTCTTCAATAATGAGGTGATTCAAGGAAGTTCCAACAGATTTGTGATGGAAAGAGCCATCCACATCCAGAGAGAGAACTATGGAGACTGAATGTGAATCAAAGCATAGTATTTCACCTTTTTTTGGTTGTGGTGGTGTTTGTTTCCTTGTGTTTTCTTTTTTTCTTCTTCATGTTTTTCCTCCCCGTTGATCTGATTTTTCTTGTGCAAATATGGAAATATATTTAGAAGAATTGCATATGTTTAACCTAGAGTGGATTGCTTGCTGTCTAGGGGACTGAAGAGAGAGGGAAAAAAATAGAACACGAGGTTTTGCAAACTTGAATGTTGAAAATTATCTTGTCTTTAGGAAAATAAAAAGCTATTATAATGAACAAAAAAAGGAGAAAGATCAATTTGATAGCTAAGTGGAAGATAGGCTGTTGTAGGACAGGAATAGCAGAAGACAATTACAGTAATCCATGTGTGAAATAACAAGGTCCTGGACCAGCTTGGTGGCAGTGTCAAAGAACAGATATAACAAAAATAGGTTACAAGGATAGAAATAACAAGAGTAGTTAACTGATTGGATATGGGGTAGGGTATTTGAGAATGAGTAAGAAATTTAAATTAACATATATAGAGAGAAAATGTTCCCTCCCAAAAAAACTGCCTAGTTTGTTCCCATTTAAAGCTTGAAACAGATACAATTTAGTATATTTCTCACAAACTCAGAGATACTAGTCTGTATTTTAGAGAAACTACTTAAATTCCTTTCAGTCCTCTATCTTCTTAGATTATCTATCATTCTTAGACATGTTAAATCTGATAGCTTGAAGACTTTGAACAACACAATCATTAGTTAAAGTTTACTTATATATATATTTTAAAATTATCTTAAAGGGGGGGGGGACAGCTTCTTGGTGCAGTGGATAGAGCACCAGCCCTGAAATCAGGAAGACCTGAGTTCAAATCTAGATTCAGACACTTAACACTTCCTAGGTATGTGACTCTGGGCAAAGCACAACTCTAATTGTCTCAGAAAAAAAAAAAAAAAATCACCTTAAAGTTTTTAAAATGTTTTTTGCTATTTTGAAATTGATACAAAGCACAAACATGAATATTGCCATAGAATATCGGTTATGAAACTGGAAATTTCATTATGCACAATTTATTTTTGTTTTTGTTTTTAAAATATATATTAAATTTAATGGGCTAGTTCCAAGTTTTTCTTAGTAAAGTGTTTCTTGAGGTCATGTCCTTAACTGTTGTTCAAATTGCCTAAGATCAACTGCTTTTCTGAGGTTTTTCAGGCTTTTAAAGGAGGAGAATCATTAGGCTCTTGTTGATTTGCTTTTGAAGGTTGTGTATTTAAAGGCAGAATCAATGTTTACATTAATTTACTAAGCTTGATAGGATTTAGCCCAAATTGACTTGATGTGTATTCAGACAACTACTTATCAGGGTCATTCAGCAATGACCTTTTCCAGGTGCCTGTTCTTCTCTCTGTTGGCTTCTGGGAACACAAATAAAAGGAAATAATTCAAAACCAAGGTAATCAGAAAAACTTTACAAGACTAAACTAATACATGCCTTTGTATTCTGATGCTTCTTATAGTCACAATATTAGTAGTGATTGATAAATTCATTGATAAAGTAGTCATACACAATGTTCCTTTCAAATATACCTTTTTTCCCCTTAACTTCAAAGACACCTGCCACTTAATCTATTGCATGTGAAAAACTAAATTGTATTTGGAAATTAGCAGCACCCCTCCAAAAAAATTTACCTTGAAATCTGAATTATTACCAGTATACATATCTGCTATTTTGGGCAGATATTAAAAATGGCTACCAAAATTCCCATTTGCTTTGGGCTATGTAGAAACCCAAATGAAGTCTCAAGTGTTTCAAAAGTCCAGGTCAAAAGCTAGGAAGAAGAGCAAGGAGATTATGAATAAGTCTATACAAGCCTCTAGGTAAAAACTAGAAGTCCCAATTCTGTCTCAGCAATAGCAGAGCATTCTGACGTTTAATAAAAATGATATATTTTTATCCTTATCTTTGGTGTTAAATAGTCTACTTTTGGTCACTGGATATGTATAGGTATTTCAGGATAATTAGTTTTGCTGCATTCAAAAAGAAGTATCATTGAGTGTTTGGCTTTTAGCCTTAGAATGTGGGATTTGTTTCTCCTTCAGAAGACATGTTGTTATCCAAATTATTAGAACTTTTGAATAAGCTTGAGTTTTTTTGCTCCTTTTCTGCCTTAAGAAATTTAGAGAAATGCAAAGCTTTGGGAGAGAACAACAAAAAAAGTAATGCTATTATTTTTGTAATGCCACCATCATTATCCTTATTGATGTTATAATGCCATCCTATTATCATAGTATTATAAGGGTTGCATTATAATTGGTTATTAAATGATCCAATGAATGTATTTCATTATTAATATTTTAACTACTGGCTATGAAAAAATATTATATTGTGAAATATGTATTGAATGCAGCCTGATGGATACAAAACCTGTTTTTCCTTTAAAATTCTTCCCTGGCAGCAGGAAAACCAATGAAATCCCTTAGAAGCAGGTCATTCTGAAATACCTAAGGGAAGATCTTTTTTATGAAAATACTTAAATATTTGATATCTTCTGTGGAGTAAAATAAAATGAAATTGTTTTGAGTAGCATTTTCTGAAATAAACCACCCCTTTTCTTGTGGCTCAAACATCAAAAGGAAAACAGAGCAAAATTTAAAAAAATATTTTGCAATATTAGTGTGCAGCATATTAAAAGAACCTGATTTGAAGTAATTTCTTATTAATAAAAAATGGAAACTTTCCCAATTCAGATATCTTAATGTGAAGAAACCTATTATAATCACATTCTATAAGTTTATGATAATATTTGAAAGAAAAGGTAAACTTATTTCAAGATGAAATAACAATCTATAACTTTGATAATATTTGAAAGGCGTAGATATCATTTTGATACATTTTAATGTATTTTTGGATTCTTTTCTTCACATGGGAGCTGAAGCTTAATGTATTGGGTAAAGATGATTTAAATTGACTCTGATATACAGCAGACATCCCCAGGGAAACCAAATTTTGCATATGATGTGACTAGGCTTCAAGGGAGAAAATGACAGGAGTGATGACTGAACATGTTATAGTCTAGAGTAATGTGCTCCAAAGTGGGAACCAACTAATCCCAAAGAGTTATGTGATTTATTAGAGGATAAAAGGATCATTCCTACCTCTCCTCAATAACCAGTTGTAGGACTTGACTTGAACAAACTACACCTCTTTTGGTGCAGTACTTTCTTATTCTAACCTCTCCCTCCATTGTACAATGAATATATTTATATACTAATTAATAAGTTCTTGCTATCTACAAAACATTGTGCTAAACCTGGGGGGAAGACTAGAAAAATAAGATAGTTCTACCTCTCAAAGAGCTTTCATTCATTATAACAGGAAAGAATACAAATGGAATAATATTTTATCTGTGAGTCAGATAGAAAAAAACAACAATGTTTTTTAGAGTGTCTCAAGAAAGCATGTAGTAATGGGTCTTCTTCAATGTAATTTTAACTCATTAGAACATATTAATTTCTGATTTAAACCATTTCACTTCTGTGGATCTTTAAATGATATAGTTGTAGCAGCTGTAGGAGCATTTTCTATACCTCTAAATTGGTTGCTTCCCAGGATGATGGCACTGACTACTCTGAAAGCATTTTTATTCCACTTCTGGTTTCAGAATCCTAGGCTCTCATTCAGAGTCTTGAGTAAATAAGATGATCAAAATTGGTAATAGTGATTTAAACTATTCTGATCCCCTTTTTTCTCCTTTACAATCCCCTGTTTCTTCAGCTAGGCTGGTTTGCCTATCTAGTGGACAACTCCTCCCTTCTGAGTTAGATGTTGATACTGTAAGGGCTCTTGTCCAATGAATCACCTATATCACCTATACAGGTATTATTGAGAAAATTCAACCTTCCCCCTTCCCCAGTAACACCCAGTAACTACCCCTTCATATTAAGCCATGGCATCCACAGAAGTCCTTCTTTAAATGAAGGAAATGAATATTAACTAAATGCCCTGCCCTTCTTCTTTACTTTTTGATTGACATAGGGTATGTTTTCCTGTATGATCAGGCATGGATAAATGGGAATAAATCAGAAGACCTCATGTAACCCCTATAGCAAAATCACATCATTTCCAAATGTCCCTATTGTTGTCAGAGAAGCAACTTATTGTTTATTCTTCTTTAACCCAGTGATGGGGTAAAGACTAGAAAAATAATACAGTCCTACCTCTCAAAGAGCTTTCATTCAATCTAACAGGGGGCCAATTGCCAAATCTTGTTCTTATGTGCATATTTCTCCCATATGTGTTCCTTTTCCCATTTAATGAAGTCATCTGCCCTAAGTCAGGCTTTCTTCACCTCTTGACAGTATTTTTTAAAAGTCTCCTATTTAATTTTTCTGCCTCAACTATCTTCTCTTGCCAATCCATCTTCCACAGATAATTACCTTGCCACTTTTCTACTCAATAAATTCTTTTGCTTCCTTACTGTCTCTAGTATTTCATCTTCATCAGATGTATTTCAAATTTCTATTTTTGTGAAAATTAAAAATATATATGATTATATAGTATAATATATTATAATACAATATATTTATATATAATTAATGAGTAAATATGTGTTTGTATGTTTATATTAGAGACTCTGTTCTTTTTTTTTTTGCTGATAGGGATGTGAGGTCAAACAGTTTGATGTTCATTGGCACACAGTCATCAAAAGAAATTTAAAATTATTCTTTATTTTTTTATGTCAGATAAAAATAACTGAGAAATCTTCAAGAAAGAGCCCACTGATCCTTAGTAACCCTACATTTAAAAGTGAATGCATTATCCCCTGAAAAGACAACTAGATTATAGCTTTTTCTTACCCCTAAGCTTCAGTTTTCCGTATCCTCCAAATAAATGAAATATGATAAATATTTTGAATGTCTACTGTATATTCTTCACTGCAGTTGTGGATGTTTGCTTCTTGGGATTATAAGGAAGAAATAATCATCAATTTTTAAATGATAGAAATTTAGAAATAATATCTTCTAATAAAGTTCATTTAGTATATGTTAGGTGAGTACTTCAGGTGACAGTCTGTGTATTTTATAGATGAAGTGATTGAGTACCAAAGATGTTAAATAAGAAATAATAAGAAATCAATAATTGACATACAAGCTGGTGGAAAAACATGGAATAGCATCCATGTCTCAAAACTCTCAATTTAGTACCCATTATTATATACACTGGCAAAGCAAATGTATCATGAAATTTTTGAAGTACTTAGATGAAACTGACCTTAACTGATTTGGAAATTCCCTCCAATATTACAAATTCCACTCTTTCACCATCCATAGCAACCCATCTTGTATAATTTTTATCATATCTTCCCATAACACCTCTGTAAAACATTCTCTCAATATTCTAGGGAACCTTCTTTCTCTTGTTATTGTATTAATATCAGTAAAACAAGTTGTGTGAACATTAGTAATGCTTTGTTCTAATTCTTTGATTTGGTCATCTGTTTTTCCAGTAATAAATTTCTGTAGATGCCATCTTTAGCCTTCATAATTTCTCAGAAAGGCAGTTTGATGTATTACATGAAGGATAGGATTTAGAGACAGAAAGAACTATTACTTCTGACACTAACTAGCTGTTATAAGTATATGTCACTTGACACCTCAGTGATCATAAACAGCTCTCTAGAACTTAAAGCAATAATAAGTAATTATAAGTAAAATGTTTTCCTATCCATTTAAATAATTGGAATTTTCTTGATAGAAATTCCTTATCTTGATGAACACACATTTAAGACATTTCCTTATACCCTGAAAAAAAAATTGAAATAGGTTTTGAACATCTGTAGAATTCAAGGAAATGTAGTGAATATTATGGTCATTCAAAGCTTTGTCAAATATTAATCCTGCACCCAAGGATGTATATTTCTCTAAATCAGTAAATAAAACCATAACTAGCATGTAACTGAATAAATATGATATTTGATTCAAATTCTACCTTTGGGTATTAAAAACTCAACTTTGGGTGTGATTTATTCATTTAGTAGTTTTCATCCCTGAAGGGTGATCTTGGAGCGGAAGGGTGGTTGGTGGACTACAAACTAAATATAACTCAGTAGTGAGAGTGTAAAGCAATCGTAATCTGTATCTAGAGAAGCATCATGCCTGGAGTTAACAGTCTTGCTTTCCTCTACTCTAGTCAGGAGTATATTATTCAGTTGTGAATAATATCAATAATCTTGAAAAAGAAATCTAAGATCATGAAGGGTTTTCAGAAGTTGTAAAATAATTATCTGAAAGACTTTGTCCTAGAGAAAATAAGAATTACCTAGGAGTAGGGGGCAATGGTAACCATTTTAAACTATTTAATATGATATCCTATAGAAGGGGATTAGACTTGCTCTGATTGGACAAGTAAAAGAGAACAAAAGGTAAAAGTTGTTTAAATGTAGACTTAGGACCAATGTAAGGAAAACTTTTCAAATTTAGAGCTGCTCCAAAGTGGAGAAGAATGTCTTGGGTGATAGCATATTTCTCCTATTTCCAAGAAGACAGAGTGATCACTCAGGCACATACTGGACTTCATGGCCTTGGAGGTAAAGTTGTATCTAACTCAGAGATTCTTAATATATTAGAAATTTCTCAGCCATATCTTAAAAATAATAGGTCTATTATAACCAGTCAATGAAATGATAAAAGCCATTAGCCATCCTCAGTCCTGTTAAATCTCTCTCTGACACTTCCCAAAATCTAGCCATCACTCACAAATTATAGCAGTTTGAAAGCAAAGATTCTGCATTTTTAGATGCCAAAGTCATATGATATTTTATTATATGTTCAATCTTCTTCAGCCTGCACATATCCGAATATTCTTGAAAAGGTCAGAAGAGGTGGTATATTGTAGTAGTAATAGTTGTAATGATAGTGTAGTAGTAACAGCAGCAGCAGTTAGCAGTTAGCAGTAGTAGGAATAGCAGCAGCAACAGTAAGAATGTTTTCTTTTGAGTTTGCAAAACATTCATGTATTACCTCATATGAACTTCATAATAATGAGAGTATTAATAGCATCTTCATTGTATTGTGGGAGAAACTGGGCTTGGAGAGTTCAAATGACTTGTTCATAGTCATAAAAGTAGTATTAGAGGGAGGTAAACATAGTGGATCAAATAGGGGATTGAATGTCAGGAAACCCCTAATTTGAGTCTCAGCCCTGCCATTTGTAGCCTACAAATAGCCTAAAGAAATCTCAGAGATCATTTCACAGATGAAAAACCTGAGGCTGGGAGAAGTGAAATGAATTCTGGAAGGTCAGACAAAGAAATGAGCAAGAATTCAGACGCAGGTTTACTGATTATTAAGGTGATTATTACTTAATTTAAATTAACAATCAATATCATTCTCTCTCTGAGACACTATGATATTGGATGCTTTTTTTTCTGGATCTCAGTAGGGAATTGGACAACATCCACATTCTCTTCTACCTGGGCACAGTATGAAATGTCACATAGTAATTTACACAAAGGTAAAGAGAAGGCATGGATGTCAAATCAATCCTCATTCACTGAATAAAATCAAACCATTTTTAGTAGTGAGAAGATACTATATTAGACCATCTGTAAGATGGAAAGGAGAGGTAGCTAGGTGGTACAGTAGAAAGAGCACCAGCCCTGAAGTCAGGAGGATCTGAGTTCAAATCTGGTCTCAAGACACTTAACACTTCCTAGCTGTGTGATCTCCTGGGCAAGTCACTTAATCCCAATTGCCTCAGAAGAAAAAAGAAAAAAAAAAGGAAAGGAAGCAGATCAGTTCTTGCTCTTACAGAGCTTAGAGTGTACTTAGGCAGAGGAGCAATTAATAAATGGTACCTGGAATTGAGGCAAGGAACATACCTGTAGAGTTATGCAACTACTGACATTTTCATGTATCCCATTGGCTTTATGGGTGAGTATATAACTTTCACTTTGATAATTAAATTCTGTAATGTGTTCATATATTGTAGTCAGCATATATTCTTCTGTATCTAGACCTTCTTTTTCCATTAGGCAATACAACTGTGGTACTAGTTGAACATCATAAAAATAATTGAATATTAGTTGATGAACATGTTGTGATATAATATTTGTGGACCAAGGATTAAACTTCTACAAGTTGTTTAAATGATGTATTTTTATAGGTGTGGTTTTCTGTTCAAGCTATGGTACCAAACAATATTAACTTCTCTAGACCTCATGAACATCACATAATCATCACATACTTTTAGAGGTAAATTGATCTAAATTCTCTTGCTTTACAGAAAAGTCGATGAGAGGTTCAATGTTTTGTTCTATTACATGGATATTTTGTGACTGAATCAGGACTTGAACTCAAGTCTCTTTACTCCTGTCACAGCATACTTCAATAAACTCTCCTTAGACACCTTGTTCTCAAGTAGTTAAAGATGTAACAGGAAGATTTAGAATGTTGTATTGTATGTAGGAGATAGTGTAATAGACATGGAGTCAGGAAATTCTACTCAAATGCTTTATAGCATTTTTATCCTGAGAAGATCTTCAGTAGATCTGAATTTCTTCATCTATCAAATGAAGCACTGGATTCACAAACCTCTAAGATCTCTTCCAACTATGATCCTATGGTTTTTTTTTTTATTTTTGTTTTTGTTTTTGTTTTGCTACAATTCAGGGTTTTTTGCTTAAAAAGCATTACTAAAATACAGAATAACATTATGCTTTCATTTTATTCTTACAAAACAAAGAACATGTACATAGTAAGAAGTGCCAGATTTACTTCTGTCAGAAGGTAATGGATGATGTTGTAAGGTTATGTTTTAAAAGGAAGTATTATCCTGTGAGAACATTTGTAATAGTGTCCAGAAGAGAAAATGAAAATATTTCAAGAATTAGAAGTTTCTCTCTAAAATAAGACCACTGGTTATAATTCTTGAAATTTTATCATCTTCCCTACATGAATTTCTATGTCTGATTATTTTTTTCAAGAGTTCTTATTTAATAAAAGATTGAATAATGAGTTACATTAACATAAAATTGTCACCAATTTGAAGCATGTGGGAAGGCTTTGTATTGATTAAAAAGAGACATTTCTATGGCTTTTCCCCCCTATGAGAATTAGCCTCCCTAAATTTTATTAAAAGTTTCTTTTCAGAAATATGATTCAGGCTTCTAGACTTTAAGTAACATAACAGACAGCTAGTATTCACACAAATATGCCATTTGAAAGGAATTAGGCTGACTGCTGCTATTCTGTGCTGGGTTTCTATGTGCCAAAATTGATGTGTGCCAAGAAAAAAAAGCAATTAAAGCTCTTAAGCTTATTTTTCAAGGTGTATTAAATTGGCAAGAGTTTTAACTATATGTTTATTCTGAGAACCTCAGAAAGACCACTTAGGAAATAGTACCAGCTGAGCCTATTGGTCTAAAAAGTAAAAGCAAATTCATTTTCATAAATAATCTGAATTCCATTATCTTTTGAATTCACTTCTAGATAAAAGTAAAAGATAAATATGTTAATAGAGACTAGAGAGAAAGAAGAATCAGAGATAGAATTATTTCTAAGTTTTAAAAAATATAAGGGTATTTTTGAATAAAGATTTTTTTTTAAAGTTGAAGGCCTTAATATTCATTCAATTATGTACAACTCTGTAAGAAAACTAGCGGGGGATACAAAACTCAGTCATTGCATTCAAAAAGTATGTCACCTTGCTATCTTTCCAGATTTCTAATACCCTCTCCTGTGGTCCCCTTCCATATAAACTGTGATCTGCTGACTCTGGTCCACTTGCTGTTCCTTGCAAAAGACAATAGATGTACCTGAGTGTTTTCATTAGTTGTCCCTCATGTCTTGAACACTGTCTCCTCATCTCTCCCCATTTCTGGGGTTCCATTAAATTTTAGTTAAAGTCTCACCTTCAGCAAGAAGACTTTCCTAGTTGTCCTTAATCTTAATATTTTCCCTCTGATATTAATTCTAATTTATTATGTATATACTTTTGGTATAGTTGTCTCCTTTCTTCCTTATTCTTTTTCTTTTCCTTTCCCCTCTACTCTTTTTTCTTTATGTCTCTGTCTCTGGCTTGGTCTCTTTGTACATCTATTTACAATTATATTTGTGTGTTGCACATATATGTATATACAGACACACATGTGCATGCATGAATATACATTCACACACATATATCTTTTAGAAAATCACCTTAACTATATATTTGGAGTCCTTGATATTCAACTGTGTTGCAATTATGTGTGCTCTGATATTTAAAAGCAGATTTTTAGATATTTTTTTAAATATGCATAATCTTTTGATAGATGAAGATTTTAAACTTAACGCAAATAGGAGGAGGAATGTGAGACTGAAATGTTAGATGCAATGAATGATCAGAATCTGTTCTAAATGGAAAAGGACAATAAATATAGAGTATAAGGGTATTTCAACTTTACCAGATATCTGCTACAAGTCATTTTCTTCTAGAAGTACAATGACTGTTAAAAGTGTGATTTACCTTCTGACAGTTTCATCTCTCAGAAGGTAGGGGACATAACCATAAGCCTAATTCTGATCTTAATACTAAATTGGCTGGAGATGGAACCTTTGGGACAAAGTGGAATTGTCACCATAGGGTTTGGAATAGTCAATAATAAGAAAGCTGAACTAGGTTTGAAATCAATCCTAAAAGCAGATTTCAAAAATTCACAAACATTAGACAACATCCCATTTCCAGAATGGATTCAAGAAGGATTGAAAGAATATTGGTCAAGAAGGAAGTCATGAAAAATTCAAAAGAAAAGGGGAAGGGACTTTATAGAAAATTACTTTCATGATATCTGTTACTACTTTTCCCCAAGTTGCTAGTACCTTTTCCCAAGAAATCGGTTTATAAATACTTGGAACATATTTTTTAAATTTTTCTGCATATTAGTTGTTTTACCTCAATAAAATATAAGCCCCTTGAAGATAGTTTCTTTCTTTTTTTATTCCCTTTCTTGTTTTTGTGTAGTTTTGTTGTGTTTTGGTATCCTTAGCTCTTAGAGCATGTGTCTGGCACAAAGTAGATACTTAATAAATGCTTGAACTAATGCATTGTTAGCGGAATTCTGAAATAGTTTATCCATTCTGGAGAACAATTTGGAACTATTTCCAAAGGACTATTAAACTCTGCATATCTGCTGACACAGCAATATTGCTGAGCTATATTCCCCCCAAAAAAAATCAAAGAAAAAGGGAAATGATAAATTTGCACAAAAATATTTTTTTGTGGTGGCAAAAAAAAAAAAATGAAGGCATGCCTAATCAATTGAGAATAGCCAAAGAAGTTGAAATACACAATTTTGATGGAATACTATTATGGTATTATGATATAAGAAATGATAAGTAGAATGGTTTTAGAAAAACCTAGGAAGATCTATATGAACTGATGCAAAATGAAATGGGCATCTGGGAGAATGCTGTAAACAGTAACAGCCTTTGTAATAGTGATCGATTGTCAGAAACAGAGCTAATTTAAGACAAAATAGACAAAGACAATTCCAAAAGACCCATGATGAAAAATGCTATTCCTCTCAAGACTGAACTAATGAATTTGGAGTGCAGATTGAAGAATACTATTTTCACTTTTTCATGTTTGCTTTTTGGTTTTGTTTTTGAAATATGCTTCAATTGACTTGACAAAGCCTTGCCTGGATTTTCAGTGTATAAAAAAAGTCGTAAGGAAGAGAGAAAAAAATTTGAAATTTAACATTTTAAATGAAATTTTAAAATAAAAACATATTTAAATAAAGAAATAAATGCTTATTTCAGGTATAGCACTGTTACTTATTTTTCTTCCTATCTCTTTTGATCTCAGTAACATAAACCTTTTTGAATATTCTGCTTTTACCTTAAGGTGAGGTTAAGTACCTTGACCACCTCATACAGAAGAAATATGAAGAAACATAAGAAACAAAGCTGGTTTCAAATTGCATTATCTTGATACTAAGTCTTTCTTTCCTATCACCTTGCTTTCCCTGAGTTTTCTCCTCCACATGCTATTTCTTATTCTCCAGTAAAAAAAATCTTGATTCTAGATTACTGTTAACATTCTCCTTGCTAGCCCAGTCATAACCCATTTCATTTGGAATTCTAG
Organism: Sminthopsis crassicaudata; assembly: GCF_048593235.1. Classification (NCBI taxonomy): domain Eukaryota; kingdom Metazoa; phylum Chordata; class Mammalia; order Dasyuromorphia; family Dasyuridae; genus Sminthopsis; species Sminthopsis crassicaudata. The sequence goes on along the minus strand of NC_133619.1, from coordinate 372,751,428 downwards.
GGAATTCCAAACTTGTCTTCATCCTAGCTTCCATTCTTTTAACATCACAGTTCTTTTCCTCAAAGCCATTCAAAGGATGTTAACTGGTTGTTCTTCTGCAATTTGTTGATCCTCTTTGTCTATTTTCCTGTTCAAGAGGTAGCAATGATGAATATCTGCCCAATCTGTTGTTTTGATATTATGATGATTAGTTGGAAAAGTAAATGTAAAGATACTAAGAGAAAAAAAAAATGACACCGGAATTAGTTCTTTTCAAGTATTGCACATGCAACTAGATATACCAGTCTGTGGGAGCCTTCATTTATGCATATATTCATCATGCATTCATTAAGTGCCTGTTATGTGCATAAATACTGTGAGGTGTGGTCCTGCTTTTAATGACTGTGAAGGTACAAAAAAAAAAGTGGTAAACAATGTTTCCTTCTTTTGCAGATTCTATAGCTTGGAGTGCTATAAGCTTATCCCAAGGCTCATTCAGGGTTGAATGTCTAACCTGATTTGTAGCTTAATAATAATGCATTAGGTGGGGGTTCTCAAGCTAACACCCTTGCTGTCTGAGCTGTCTCTCTCTTATGTTAAGCTACTTGGACTATAAATTTTTTGAAGTGAAGGACAAAATCTGTACATAAAAATTTGAAGGGAAAATTGCTGAATATATTTGAAATATTGGACAGTTTTTAATGTACTGCATAAGATATGACAAATGAGTGTCTGTGTAAATTAATAAGCCTCTCTTTGAAGGGACTGGTGGTCTTGTATGAATAACAAGGAAATGTACATGGTAACCAGTGTTCTTGCATTCTGTCAGGTGTTTTAAAGTTCACTGTCATAACTCTGTTCCCCTTGACCTTTCTCTGTGATACCTTCCAGATATTTGAGTTGCTAGTTCAGTTCTAACTGGACACCTGACCTATAAACCCTCATTCCTTTCCCCTTTAGTGCTAGATAAATGTCTTCTACATATCTTTCTCTCCTCTGAGACTCTCTATTCCTGGACTGTTCAACAATTCACTGTTGAATGAAAATTAGCTTGCTTTCTTATGCTTGAGGATGCTTCATTCCCATTTGGACAGATTTAGATTTTTTTTTTATCTTGATGTTTGAAAATCAAGTTCATTATCATTTTGATTCATGATAATAATTGCTTTTGTGTATGACTGTTGATAACTAGAAAACCAGTATGTATCATCACTTAGTCATTTTCCAGCTCTATGAAGCTAACGACTCAAAAGCTAATGGAAAATGGTCACCTTTGGTTTTATAAAATAAAATGCATGTCAGCTAGACCCATGAGTCAGTCTTATCTGGACCATAAAAAAATTAGTTGATTTAATAGCATTGTGACTTAAAATCCAAGCCAATATTTATACACTTCTACACATCTCTTTAAAACCATTGTATTTACAATCATTTAATGTATAAAATAGCACTATTATTTGCTTTTTTAAAAAAAGCTTGTTACCAAGGACTATCTTGATCCTTCCTAAAAATGACATTTTAAAAAGTACAATAATTTTATGATAGCTTCATAAAATACAGAGTTGAGTTTTTCTTTTCTTTGTGTCTTTTTGTGTTTTTTTCTTTTGTCTAATGTGTTTTTTCTAGCAAAAAATATTTTTCTTTAGCAAATAACATTTGGCTCATGTACCATACCCACACAAATCTTTTCAGTTTAGTGTGTGCTCTTTACTTAATACATTTCAGCACAAGAAAGAAATGATTAGGTGGAAATGCATTGTGGGCATTATTTTGCAAATAAGTGTCCAGCTGTGCTTCTCACTTTTCTGTAAGGAGTCATACCTGAATGTGTAGTTTATTCAGAGCATCAAAAGACAGTTTTGAAAATATTAAAGGGCTAACTAATGTCGTGCTGTAGGTTCACAATAGAACATTGATTAATTGCAGGGGTCTGAACTTAGTCACTTTCCAATACTGTTTTCTCCATAGCAGTTATCTGGGTAATTGTTTTAATGTATTCTAGTTTCAGTTGGACATAACTTGTTGAACTATATTCATCAGTTTCTAAGCCAGAACTCAGCTGGTCTCACCTGTACCTGCAGTTTTTGAGACAGAGTAAACCCAATGAATTTTCAGATACTATTAAAATGAATGGACATCCTAAGGCTCGATATTTTTTAATGAGAAAGCCCCATCATTATTTTTTAATAATAGCTTTTTAAAAAATTATAGTTTTTATTTACCAGATATATGCATAGGTAACTTTATAGCATTGACAATTGCCAAACCTTTTGTTCCAATTTTTCCCTTTCTTCCTCCCATCTCCTTCCCCAGACGGCAGGTTGACCAATATATGTTAAATATGTTAAAGTATAAGTTAAATACAATACATGTATACAAGTCCAAACAGTTATTTTGCTGTATAAAAAGGATCAGACTTTGAAATAGTGTGCAATTAGCCTGTGAAGGAGATCAAAAATGCAGGTGGACAAAAATAGAGGGATTGGGAATTCTATGTAGTGGTTCATAGTCATCTCCCAGAGTTCTTTCACTGGGTGTAGCTGGTTCAATTCATTACTGCTGTATTGGAACTGATTTGGTTCATCTTATTGTTGAAGATGACCATGTCCATCAGAATTGACCATCATATAGTATTGTTGTTGAAATATATAATGATCTGTTGGTCCTGCTCATTTCACTCAGCATCAGTTCATGTAAATCTCTCCAGGCCTTTCTGAAATCATCCTGTTGGTCATTTCTTACAGAATAATAATATTCCATAATATTCATATACCACAATTTATTCAGCCATTCTCCAATTGGTGGGCATACACTTAGTTTCCAGTTTCTGGCCACTACAAAGAGAGCTGCAACAAACATTCTTGCACATACAGGTCCCTTTCCCTTCTTTAAGATATCTTTGGGATATAAGCCCAGTAGTAACATTGTTGGGTCAAAGGGTATGCAGTTTGATAACTTTTTGAGCATAGTTCCAAATTGCTCTCCAGAATGGCTGGATGTATTCAGAATTCCACCAACAATGTATCATGTCCCTGTTTTTCCACATCCCCTCCAACATTGCACATTATCTTTCCCTGTCATTCTTGCCAATCTGACAGGCATGTAGTGGTATCTCAGAGTTGTCTTAATTTACTTTTCTCTGATTAATAGTGACTTGGAGCATCTTTTCATATGGCTACAAATAGTTTCAATTTCTTTATCTGAGAATTGTCTGTTCACATCCTTTGATCATTTATCAATTGGAGAATGGCTTGATTTCTTATAAGTTAGAGTCAATTCTCTATATATTTTGGAAATAGGCCTTTATCAGAACCTCTGATTGTAAAAAATGTTTTCCCAGTTTATTGTTTCCCTTCTAATCTTATCTGCATTAGTTTTGTTTGTACAAAAACTTTTAAATTTGGTATAATCAACATTTTCTATTTTGTGATCAATAATGATCTCTAGTTCTTCTTTGGACATAAATTCATTCCTCTTCCACAGGTCTGAGAGGTAAACTATCCTATGTTCCTCTAATTTATTCATAATCTCATTCTTTATGTCTAGGTCATAAACCCATTTTGACCTTATCTTGGTGTGTAGTGTTAAGTGTGGGTTAATGCCTAGTTTCTGCCATAATGATTTCCAATTTTCCCAGCAATTTTTGTCAAACATTGAGTTCTTATCACAAAAGCTGGGCTCTTTGGGTTTGTCAAACACTATATTATTAAAGTTAGCGATTATTTTGTCCTTTGAACCTAATCTATTCCAGTGATCAACTAGTCTATTTCTTAGCCAATACCAAATGGTTTTGGTAACTGCTACTTTATAATATAATTTTAGATCTGGTACAGCTAGACCACCTTCATTTGTTTTTTTGTTTTTTTTTTTTTTTTCATTAATTCCCTTGAAATTCTTGACCGTTTGCTTTTCCACATGAACTTTGTTGTTATTTTTTCTAGGTCATTAAAATAGTTTTTTTGGAGTCTGATTGGTATAGCACTAAATAAATAGATTAGTTTAGCTAGTATTGTCATCTTTATTATATTTGCTTGCCCTGTCCAAGAGCATTTAATATTTTTTCGAATTGGTTAGATCAGACTTAATTTGTGTAGAAAGAGTTTTGTAGTTTTGTTCATATACTTTCTGATTTTCCCTTGGCAGATAAATTCCTAAATATTTTATACTATCAGTAGTTACTTTATTTTATTATTTTATTTTATTTTTGAGGCTGGGGTTAAGTGACTTGCCCAGGGTCACACAGCTAGGAAGTGTTAAGTGTCTGAGACCAGATTTGAACTCGGGTCCTCCTGAATTCAAGGTTGGTGCTCTATCCACTGTGTCACCTAACTGCTCCCTATCAGTAGTTACTTTAAATGGAATTTCTCTTTATAACTCTAACTGTTGGATTTTTTTTAGTGATATATAAGAATGCTGATGATTTATGTGGGTTTATTTTGTATCCTGCAACTTTGCTAAAGGTGTGGATTGTTTCTAATAGCTTTTTAGTAGAATCTCTGAGGTTCTCTAAGTATACCATCATATCATCAGCAAAGAGTGATAATTTGGTTTCCTCATTACCTACTCTAATTCCTTTAATCTTTTTCTCAACTCTTATTGCCAAAGCTAGCATTTCTAATACAATATTGAATAGTAATGGTAATAGTGGGCAACCTTGTTTCATTCCTAATCTTATTGGTAATGGTTGCAGTTTATCCCCATTACATATGATGCTTACTGATGGTTTTAAATAATGCTACTGACTTTTTAAAGGAAAAGTCCATTTATTCCTATACAAGTGTTTTGTGTATGACTGTTGATAACTAGAACACACAAGTGTTTTTAATAGGAATGGATGTTGGATTTTATCAAAGGCTTTTTCTGCATCTATTGAGATGATCATAATTTGGTTATTAATATGGCCAATTATACTGATAGTTTTCCTAATATTGAGCCAGCCCTGCGTTCCTAGTATAGATCCTACTTGATAGTGTATTATCTTGGGGATGATTTTCTGTAACCTCTTTGCTAATATTTTACTTAAGATTTTTGCATCAATATTCATTAGGGACATTGGTCTATAATTTTCTTTCTTTGTTTTCATCCTACCTGGTTTGGGTATCAGTACCATGTCTGTGTCATAAAAAGAATTTGGTAGGACTCCTTTATTCCCTATATTTTTCAAATAGTTTATATAGCATTGGGGCTAATTATTCTTTTGAATGTTTGGTAGAATTCACATATAAATCCATCTGGTCCTGGGGATTTTTTCTTAGTTCTTTTCTTTCTTCTTATTCTATTTCTTTTTCTGAAATGGGACTATTTAAGGAATTGACTTCCTCTTCTGTTAATCTGGGAAGCCTATATTTTTGGAGGTAGTAATCCATTTCACATAGATTATCAAATTTATTGGCATAAAATTGGTTAATAATAGCTTTTTATTTTCAAAATATATGCAAAGATAGTTTCCAACATTTACCCTTGCAAAACCTTGTGTTCCAAATTTTTTCTCTCTCCCTCTTTTCCTCCCACCCCTCTTCTTATTGAATAATCCAATAAATGTTAAATGATGCAATTCTATTCATATTTCAACAATTATGCTGTCCAAGAAAAATAAGATCAGAAAAGAGAAAAATTGAGAAAGAAAACAAAATGCAAACAAAAACAACAAAAAAAAATACTATGTTGTGATCCACCATCAGCCCCCCACAGTCCTCTTTTTGAATACAGATGGCTCTCTCCATCCCAAGTCTTTTGAATTGGCCTGAATCACCTCTTTGTTGAAAAGTCATGTCCATCCTTTAGAATTGATCATTACATAATTTTGTTGTTGCAGTATATAAATGTGCTCTTGGTTCTACCCACTTCACTTAGCATCAATTCATGCAAGTCTCTCCAGGCCTCTCTGAAATCATCTAGCTGATCATTTCTTATAGAACAATGATACTCCATAATATTCACATACCATAACTTATTCAGCCATTCAGGCATCCACTCAGTTTCCAGTTTCTTGTCACTACAAAAAGTGCTGCCACAAACATTTTTGCACATGTGGTCCCTTTCCCTCCTTTAATATCTCTTTGAAATATAAGCCCAATAGTATCACTGCTGGATTAAAGGGTATACACAGTTTGTTAACTTTTTGAACATAGTTCCAAACTGCTCTCCAGAATGGATCCATTCACAGTTCCACCAACAATGTATTAGTGTCCCTGTTTTCCCATATCCCCTCCAACATTCAGCATTTTCTTTTCCTGTCATCTTAGCCAATCTGAGAGCTGTGTAACTGTATCTCAGAGTTGTCTTACTTTGCATTTCTCTGATCTAGAGAACCTTTTTATATGACTAGAAATGGTTTTAATTTCTTTATCTGAAAATTGTCTGTTCATATCCTTTGACCATTTATCAATTGGAAATGCAACTACAAATTTAAAGATGATATAGTCAAGGGGAAAATCCTCTCTTGAATAATTGTGTTTGATTTTAAAAGCTTTTGTTAATTTTTTTCTCTAAACAGTATATAATTCCTAATAAATGCTTATTCACTCACTGATTGACTACTTAGGTACTATGTTAGTTATTGAGGATACAAATCGAAAAGAAGAAGAAGAAGAAGAAGAAGAAGAAGAAGAAGAAGAAGAAGAAGAAGAAGAAGAAGAAGAAGAAGAAGAAGAAGAAGAAGAAGAAGAAGAAGAAGAAGAAGAAGAAGAAGAAGAAGAAGGAAGAAGAAGAAGAAGAAGAAGAAGAAGAAAGAAGAAGAAGAAAGAAGAAGAAAGAAGAAGAAAGAAGAAGAAGAAGAAGAAGAAGAAGAAGAAGAAGAAGAAGAAGAAGAAGAAGAAGAAGAAGAAGAAGAAGAAGAAGAAGAAGAAGAAGAAGAAGAAGAAGAAGAAGAAGAAGAAGAAGAAGAAGAAGAAGAAGAAGAAGAAAGAAGAAAGAAGAAGAAGCATTCCCACCCTCAAGGAGTTTACATTTTCTTGGAGCTCTGGTATCTAGATTTAAAATCTACAAAGTGACTTTGCCCAATGCATTGAACATCCCTAGGCATTAAATTATATCATTTGAAAAAGGGCAAAAGTTAGATGGGAATAGAAGGAACATTCCAGCCAAACTTTCACAAACTTTTCCCTCCAAATAACTTTTTTAAAGAAAATCATATCACATTGTGTTTTCAGCAAAACACATTAGATTTTGTTTTGGAACAATATCAACTGTGTCCTGTGGAGGCTGCAGTGAAAGCAGTGCAGTACCAACAACAATTTCAAGAGATCTCACCAATAAGGATATTGGACTACTTGTCAGAAAGATATTACAAGGAACCCTTATTTATACATTGGATACAAAATGAGGTGCTGCTTGGCAATTCTATTGGCTATTACCTATTGCTCATTGCCCATTATGGGCTGCAGTTCCAGAATTAAAAGAAGTGCTTGGGGTTGAAAAGATGTAGAGAACCTGATGGCAGTATCAGGACAGAGGAGGAACAGAGACTGTACCTCCTCATTATAGTCCCACAGTAGAGAAAGGAAGACTAGCTCTTTTGACTCCCCATCCCTTAGAGGAGCCATCCAGTTTTAACATAAAGTTCAAAGTTGAGAAGTAGGCTATAAAAACAAACAACAAAAACTGAATTTAAAACTTAAATTTGAACTTTAAAAGTTACTGTAATGCTAGGAAACTTTGACACAAACTCAGAAGGCAATGTTGTACAATCAAGATTTCAAATGCAGACACAAGCTGAATAAGAATTCCTAGAAGAGTTAACAAAAGAGATTAAGAGTAAAAATTATTTTAAAAATCAAATAAGAAAAGTGAAAGAAAATTGAGAAAAAAAATTAGAGCAATATAGGAAATTGTGAACATAATGAACAGCTTGATAAACTAGGTTCCTAATACTGAATAATACTGAAGGAAATAATTCCTCAAAAAAAAATAGAATTGGTCAAATAGAAAAAGAAAAAGAAATAGAAAAAGAAAAAAGAAAAAAACCTTCACAAAATAAATAATTCCCTAACAATTTCAATTGGAATAAGTGGAAACTAATTACTTCTCTGAGACATCAAGAAACAATAAAACAAAGACAAAAGAATGAGACACAATAAAAGAGAATGTGAAAGATCTCACTGGAAAAACAACTATTCTGGAAAATAGATTAAAAGGACATAATTTAAGAATTATTGCACTACCTGAAAGCTCTGATCAAAGAAAGAGCCAGACATCATCAATTTCAAAAAATTGTAAAGGGGATTGTTCAGATATTTTAGAGCAAGAAGATAAAATAAAATTGAAAGAATTCACCAATCACCTCCCAAAAGCAATTCCAAAATTAAAACTCTTAGAAATATCATAGCCAAATTCTGACATTCCCAGGTCAAAAATTAAAAGCAGAGAGAAAGGATTTATTCAACTAGGTTCACACAAGATTTAGCAGCTGCCACTATAAAGGAATAGAAGGCTTGGGAAAATGATATTCCAGAATTACAAGCAAGAAAAACCTACCCGGGAAAACTGAGTATAATCTTTCCAGGGGAAAAAATCATTTCTACAATGTAGTGTTAATATAGTATAATGGAATTAGAGTTAAGAAAACTGGATTTCTATCTCATTTAACTTATTAGAGTTAAACAAAAGAATTGAACTACATAACATTCAAGGTCTACTCAATGCTACCACCACTACCTATGAAACCAATGAGCTATGGAACTCTGAGAAAGTTATTTTAACTCAAACTTGATTGCATTGTGGCTTTATCCTGAACTGCTCTAATGTGCTTTTGGAGTTTCATTGACGTAAAGATTTACTGGTAGTAATTCAGTGCTAGCCTATTAAATTTATTTACAGCCCAAAGAAAAATTGCTTCTAATATAATCACTTTATTAAAACATCTCTAGTTGGAGGAGATGTGGGAAAACTGAAACATTAATTCACTGTTGTTGGAATTATTGGAGAACTGATCCATCATTCTAGAGAGCAATTTGGAACTATGCCCAAAGGTCATAAAACTGCAAATACTTTGATCCAGCAATACTATTGATGAATCTATATCCCAAAGATAAATATTTTTAAAGGGAAAAGGATCTATTTGTATAAAAATATTTATAGTAACTCTTTTTATGGTAGCTAAGAATCAGAAATTGAAGGGATGCCCATCAATTGGGAATGACTAAACAAACTATGGGATATGATTTTAATAGAATAGTATTGTGCTATAAGAAATAACAAGCAGAATGATTTTTTAAAACCTGGAAAGATTTACATGAACTGATGCAAAATGACATGAACAGAACCAGAACATTGTATATAGCAATAGCAGTGTTGTTCACTGAAGAATTGAGAATGACAGCTATTCTCAACAATTCATCAAAATTAGATCATATTGGAAGTGATCCAAAACAATTCCAAAGGACTCATGATAAAGCATACTATCTGCTTCCAGAGAAGAATCAATATTGTTTGAATGCAGACTGAAGCATGCTGTTTTTCACTTTCTTTGTTTCATTCCTTTTTTTATTCAAGTATTCAAGTCTTCTTATATAAAATTACTAATAAGTAGAACAAAAGGTTTGACAATTGTCAATGTTGTAAAATTACCCATGCATATATTTGGTAAATAAAAACTATTAAAATATATTAAAAAATAAAATTACTAATAAAGAAATCTTTTACATGATTACACATGTGTAATCTACATCTGATTGCTTCTAGTCTCAGAGAGGGAGGGGAGTAAGAGAGGGATAGAATTTGGAATTCAAAACTTTTAAAAATGTCAAAAATTGTCTTAAGTAATTGGAGGAGAAATAAAATGTATATGTGTATATATATATGTATATAGATATATATACATATATATATATCTGTAAAAAAACATTTGTTATCCCATCTCAATTAAGCTAATAGTTGACATTCAATCTCCTTTTATCCAGTAATCAAGTAGGAATTTCACTTCAGTTCTCTTTCCTTTCTACTTTATGCATTTCTACATTTTAAAAGGTCTCCTCAAACCTTTTAAACATCTGTCCCCAAACAAAAAATCTTGGAGAAAATCATACAGATTGAGAAAAGAGATCAGACAGTGGAATGGGAAAGAGTTACTTTATGTTTGTTACAGATTATCTCTTTCAAAACTAGATTAAAAGAAGATTATATTGTTCATTGGAATGAACCAGGTGCCCCCTAAGTTCAAATGCCATCTCTTATAATTACTATTTATGTTACTTTAAACAGTTTATTTTATCTCCTACATCATCTGTTTCCTTCTTTGTAATAGTAATATAACTTGGGCAACTCTATCTTCTTGTGGCTTCCTGATTACCTCTGAGGATTTTTTAATCCCTAATTCTACATTTCATTTTTTGGTGCTTATATAGTCAAGCTCAGTTCCAATACTATATCCTAAATTTTAGGAATATGATTTCTAGAAATTAATTTATTCTAGTAAAATTTCAGAGCAGACAAACAATGTATATATTTCTCATGCAATTTACACTAAAATTATTTTTATTTTCATTCTTCACTGGTCAATCTTGTACTATAGGACTTTGTCCACTTTTTAGGGCTTCACAGTTTAAGAGAGTTGAAAGAAGCTCCTAAGGCAAATTCTGAAAATGATGAAAGGGAAATGGTACATAATGAAAGGTTAATTAAAGGAATTGGAGTTTGTTTAGCCTTGAAAAAAAAAGAAGCCTGAGGATAAAGAGAATAGATGTTTTTAAATCTAGGTAGGCTGCTATTGTGGAGGACTTTAAAATCTGAGAACCATCTTTAAATTCCATTGAGAGAAAAACCAGGGTAAATAGCTTCCATTGCAGCCATAAGATTTAGGAGAGATAGGAAATGATATTCATCATCAGTCTATGTAATTTTTTACTTGGATGATGTTTGAGTAAAAGATAAGATACCCATTTCACTGAAATATATTATAAAAAGGCATACGTAGAAAACAGGTACCTGCTTCAATCTCAGGAATTCTTTCCAACTTTTATCAAGACAAATCTCATTTTTGTGTGGGAAACAAAATCAAAGACAGAAGCATTCTCCCTGCTTGGGATTCACAGAATACTTTTCTTCATTCTAAAGTACAGAGATTATTACTACCAAACCAATGAAAGAGCTAATGAATCTTTTTAAGTTACCTGTTTGATAGCATCCAAAGTCTCAGCTGCAAGGATTTGTCTAGGCCAAACATGAAGAGTAGAATGTTTAAACAAATGTTTCCAATATATTTCTTAGGACTTATGAGATTTAAGTGGAATTTAATGAGAGAATCAAACTATAATGCATACAGCAAGAAGTATTTTTCTTTTTACACATTTTGAAAGCTTAGTGCTCTAAACAAAACCAATGGTAAAAAACATGAGGGATCAGAAGCAAAGAGGGAAGAAAGGGATTAGGGCAAAGGATACACCAGAGTGGGCAGCTGTCAGTCTTACGTGTGATAGCTATCAAGATGTATGAAGGAAGAAAGGAGATTAGCACTGGTCCATAGAGACACCACCTCCTCCAAGCTGTCTATCATTCCTGTTAGGATTTTTGGTTTGTTTGTTTTTAGGATGCCTCAGTTGTAATTGTTTTCATATATTGACAGTTTAGGTAAACATAGAAGGGCATAGGTTTCATGGAGGTGGCTTGTTCTTTCAAGGTCATTTGTTTAATTTCCTTTCTCTGATGTCATAGACAGGTGACAAAGAAAAATAAATCAGGAGAGTGCAAATATGGGGCATCTAGAAGTTTTTAGAAAATTGCAGGGGTTGGTAGGATGTTTGACAGAAGAGGAGATCAAGTATCTAAAGAGCAAAGTGAGTATACTGCCACAAGTAAACCTTATATTTCTCAGAGAAGACCATAAACTCTGCACATTTTTTCAGACTTCCTCAGCAAACAAATAAATATAAACTTGCATAGTATATGACCTAGTAATTTAGATTGCTGTGAGTAAATCTAAGTATAAATCATTATAAAAAACATAGATCACAAAAGTATGCAAATAAAACCTACTTTAGAGGGTTATTTAAAGCAGCCCATGCTTTGATGTAAACTCTACATGTATAATGTTCAAAAAGGACTAGAACTTCTCATGTAAAGGCTTGCTCAGCCCTTTTCAGGGAGGCTCATCCACCTGTCACCCAACTCTCACCTGAGGCTCCAAGAATTTGCAGGATGCTTAGTGGCCACCCTCCAGGAAAACTGTCTTGGCAAATGGGTTAAAAAATGTTGAAGGTGATCAAACAGGCCTCAAACCCTCAAACCCCAGATTTTCTCAAGTTTATGAATCTGGTGGATTGAAACAATTTGTTCCAGTGACTATGAAGGCAGGTGAAAGAGGTGTTGTAGTACACTTAGCCAGAAATCAAAGACACCAAGGTCATCCACTGCATCCCAAGCCATGGCAGTCATCTTGACTTTTGTCTTGTTAGTGGACTTCGATGACTCTGGAAGAAAAAGTGAGGCTGACAATTTTGTGTAACTCTACCTCACTTAAATTTAATTCATGCTCAAGTCAAAATATCACCTTATGACGTCATCAGTCATCTTCAAAAATGAAGGACAACAATAACCAAACTATAAATATGATTCTGCTTTTTATGATTCTCTGGCTTAAAAAGTATGAATATAAGCACAAAAACTCAAAATGTAAAATAATTACATGAAGAACTAACAAATGTAATTTCATCTAAATTAATTAACATAAATTATATTTTATACATTTCAAAACAATTCCCCCTAATGAATAACTAGTTTTTAGGTGGTACAAAGTGATAAAAATGAAGAGTTTTTTCCTCTGCTCATGTCAATTGAATCTCTGCTTGACATATCAAGACTCTCAGTAGTCACTCTTATGTAACAGTAGTAACAGATGGATAGCAGCATTTATATACCCATGAATGTTTAGGAATCATCCAAGCAAAATCAAACAAAGTTGTGAAGAGGAAAGAAAATAAGGAGGAGAGGATTGTTATTCATAGAAATAATTTTATATTCAAACTATTAGGGCCAAATTTTTTTTAGTTTCATTTAGGGCTTATAAAAATTTACTTAAAATCCAGATCCGAAAAGAAAAAAAAAAGATAAGAAAAACAGAAGTTATTTTTATATTGATAACTTGAACATTTAAAGCAAAAGTCTCAGAGAAAATCACAAAACATAGCTGAATGGGTTAATAAATAGATGGACAAATGGTTGTTAAAGTGAGAGCTAATAATGGTAAAATGATGACCAATGGCAGAGAGTACAGTATCCATGTACCTAGGAATATTTGCAACTATCCAAAAAATTATGGACAGAAAAAAGTTAAGACATACAGCTCCAAATTATGTGAGATGCTGAAAACATACACACACACACACACACACACACACACACAGACACACACACACACATATCTCACATATAAATATATGTGTGGGTCTAATATAGCTGAGGAGCTGGAAGAGGCACATTTACAATGAGTAATAATCATTCACAAATGCTAAATAACTACAAAATATATGGCAATGTATGGCACAATTTTAAAAATTAAGTTATTCTCTAATTATTTCATATGTATTTCTCTAACTAGACTATAATCTCCTGGTAGCAGAAACTGATTCTTAATCTTATCTGTCTCCCACAGCACCTAACACAGTATGATAAACAGAATAGTTTCATAAAAAAATAATAGTAGTTGAGAAGAAATAACCATATCTTTAAGAAAATAACATTTATTTTTATTATTTAAAAGGCAGATCATTCCAGAGAATGAACACTTGTTCCTTCTAGGTCTTTACAATAAAATCTGGTTGGACTATGACTGTCCTTTGTAACCAACAGACTTAGTAACTCCAATAAACATTATATTTCAAGAAATTTTAAAGGAAAATTAACACAGTATCCTAGACCCAGAGGGTAAAATGGAAAATGAAAGACTCCACCAAGCACCTTCTTTCTCAAAAAGATCTCCAAATGAAAACTCCTAAGACTATTATAGCCAAATTGAAGAATTTCCAAGTCAAGGATAAAAGTATTTCAAACAGTGAAAAGTAACAATTCAAATATCTTGGAAACATAGTCAGGATCACACAAGATTTGGTAGCTTCTATAATACATTAAAAGAATGACAGCTTAAAATATGATATTCCAGAAAACAAAGGAACTAAGTTTAAACCAAGAATAACCAACATAATAAGCTAGGTATATATATTTTAGGAGGGAAAAGGATATTTAATGAAAAAGAAGACTTTCAAACATTCTTGATAAGAAGACAGGAGCTGAATAGAAAAGTTGACATTAAGGCTATCCAACACCATAACTCTCCCCCCCCAAAAAAAGACTAAATCACTATTGATTGAAGAAATGTACAATAAAGCAATGCTAAAGTACCACCTCACATCTAACAGAAATGACAAGGGGTAGAAAAGAAGAGAGCAAATAGGCACACTAATGAATGGTCCAAACAGTCTAGAGAACAATTTGGAACTATTCACAAAGGACTATAAAATCATGTATAGTTTGGCCCCAAGGAGAACAAAGAAAAAGGAAAATAACCTATATGGACAAAATTACTTATGTAACTTTTTGTGGTAGCAAAAAATTTGAATTTGGGAAGATGCTTATAACTTGAGGAATAACTGGACAAGTTATGGTATAAGATTGTGGCATAGTATTTTTGTTCTATAAGAAATGAAAAGGGAGATGGATTCAGAAAAAAAAAAAAGCCATGGAAAGACCTACATAAACTGATCAAAATAAAGTGAATCAGGAGATCATTGTATACAGTACTAGCAATATTGTAATGCTGACCAACTGTGAAAGTTTTAGACATTCTGAACAATAAAATATTTTAAGAAAATTCCAAAGACCTCATGATAATAAAATATATCCTTCTCCAGAGGGGAGAAAATTGATGAACTCTAAGTGCATATTGAAACATAGTTTTCTCCTTTTTTATTTTTCTTGCTTTTTTTTAGCACTACATGTTTAATATGAAAATATGTTTTGTATAAATTCACATGTATAATTAATATTTTACTTTATTCTCGGTGGGTAAAAGAGCAAGAGGAAGGGGGCAAATTGAAAACTCAAAAAATAATATTAAAAAATTAATGATATTTTAAAAAATCAATAATGCAGTCTTGCTTAACAAGATGCTTCTACCCTAGATCCTGCTTTCCTGATTGTTGAATCACTCAGCCTGGATCACTATTTCACAAGAGGCCCCATTCATATCACTTGATTTTCAGTTCAATTCACTCTTTAGATTCTGTCTCCTTAGCATTAGTCTTGCCTTCATATGGGTAGTCTCCTTCTTTTCCCACACTCTGCTCTACTTTCCATCTCCCCATTATATTCATTTGCCCTTTTCAGAATATAAGCTCATTGAGAGTAGTGATTGTCCTGTTTTCTTATTTTGTGTTCCCAGAACTTAGCACAACTCCTGATACATAATGTTTAATAAATCCTCTGATTGTCTAAACATTTTCAGTGGGTATATCACAATAACCTGAAGTCCCCCAAATCCTAAGGTGATGATGAGAATTCCTTTTGTGAATGGCCTAGATCACCAAAGTCTCTCCTATCAATTCAAGTGTATCATTCAGGTTCCGTGGAATCCAAAAGCAAGAACTTTTCAGGATCATTTACAATCCCTGAAACATAAAGCTTTTCACACTATAATCCTCTGTGGCGATCCATCCCCCAAGAACTTGGAATTCCTTTTTTGCTAATGTGAACCATGTTTTTAGAGAGGAGAGGGAGAATTGGGGAGGGGTTCTTGTTATCATTTCCATCCAGTCTGTAGCATCCCTCTTCCAATATGGTAATTCTCCAAAAGTTGATTCTTCTCTGTGGTAGGAGGATTACATAATTTTCTTACTGCCATTAATTACCACCTGTCATGTTTTCAGCAAAGATTCCGCCTAAGCACTTGATTTATAAATACAGAAGAATTTTAGAAGTCCCCTTCTGATCTGGTCAGCTCTTTAAGCAACTTCATAACTTCAGCAATAATGTTTCAGATCAAAATTTCTTATCCCTGAGGCTTATATCTTTTACCTTTTAAAAACTCACATGTTGTTAAAAGCCAGAGGCTCAACCAGAAACAAGACTTTATTAATATGTAATGTAGACAGCTATCTATAGAAGTACACTGGTGTAGTGTTATTTATTTTGGAGTGTGATTTATTATAAAACTATTCATTTAATTACATCCAACTTAATGCATCAAACATTTCCTTTGTGCTAGGCATTATGCTAGGTACTAGGATTCAAAGACAAAGAATTAAATAGAGCACATGTTTAAGGAGTGTGTGCTCTATTTGGAGGCATTAACATGTACACAGATTAGTATTGTGTTTGTGTACATGAATATGTGTGTGTGTGTGTGTGTGTGTGTGTGTGTGTGTGTGTGTGTGTGTGTATGTTATGGCCTGAACTTCAAACTTGAAACAAAGGATTCTTACAAGGTACTAAGTCAGTAGAATTGAAAGAGACAATAGTTATCTATAATTAAGCATGGTTCAGTATGACTGATTTAATCCTACAAAGAGATGTTATGGGCCAGAATTTGAAACAAGATACTAAGTGGAATTGAGGAGACAATGGTTAAATCTAGTTTAGCAATGATTTAATCCTACAACAAATAATGGTTTCCTAGTGATAAAATGATTGGTTTATACTCAGTGTGGGGCATATAAACTAGAAGCCTCAGCCAGGTTTCAGTCGGGGAGATTCAGAGGGAGAGAAGGCAGGAGGGAGCTTAAGCTCTCAGAACCAAGGAGAGAGATAGGCCTCCAGAAAAACTAGCCAAGCCCTAAGTGAAGGAGACAAGACTTTGAAGAAGACAATAAAGGATTTGGACTTTAACACCTGGCTGCACTTGTGATTACTAAACTGAAATGAAGGCTGCCTCCAGAGACCCCAAGAAAACCTCAACAGAGAACATTACATTTTAGAGAGAACATTACATATATACACACACACATACACATGCATACTTAATTATATAGACAAACATATATATATATACACATATATATGTGTGTGTGTATACACATACATACACATACTCACATATACATACTTATAATATACATATGCATATATATGCATGTGCACACACACACACACATCCAAAATAAATTAAAGGCAATTTGAAAAATAAAAAACCCCACTAAAACCTGTAGCAAATACCTAACTAGCTAAGTGATCATGGATAAGGTACTTAATTTCTATCTGCCTATCTGCCTCAATTTTCTTATCTGTAAACTAGGAATAATTGTAGCAACTACCTCTCATGATTGTTTTGAGTACAAAATAAAATAATGTGTATATTTTGCCCAACTTTTTTTGAAAGCTTTTTAATTTCAAAACACAAGCATGAATTGTCAATGCTGAAAAATTACGCATGCATATGTCTTGTAAATAAAAAGCTATAATAAAAAATTAAAAAAAAACCATAAGCATGGATAATCTTTCAGCATTTACCCGTGCATAGCCTTGTGTTCCAAATTTTCCCATCCTTTCCCCCACACCCTCCCCTAAATAGCAAGCAATTGCATTATATGCTATACATGTTAAAATATATATTAAATATATGTAAACATATTTATACAATTATCTTGTTGTATAAGAAAAATCAGATCAGAAAGGAAAGAAAATGAATAATAAAACAAAATGCAAGTGAACAACAACAAAAAGAGTGAGAATGCTATGTTGTGATTGACATTCAGTTCCCACAGTCCTCTCTCTGGGTGTAGATGGCTCTCTTCATCACAAGATCATTGGAACTAGTTTGAATCATCTCATTGTTGAAGAGAGCCATGTCCATCAGAATTGATCATTATATAATATTGCTGTTGCCATGTACAGTGATCTCTTGCTTCTACTTATTTCACTTACCATTTGTTCATGTAGTCTCTCCAGACCTCTCTAAAATCATCCTACTAGTCATTTCTTACTGAACAATAATATTCCATAACATTCATATGCCATAACTAATTCAGCCATTCCCCAATTGATGGACATCCACTAAGTTTCCAATTTTTAGCCACTACAAAAAGGGCTGCCACAGACATTTTGGCACACATGAGTCCCTTTCCTTCCTTTAACATCTCTTTGAAATATAAGGCTAATAGTAATATTACTGGATCAAAGGGTATACACCATTTGATAACATTTTTGTGCATAGTTCCAAATTGCTCTCCAGAATGTTTGGATCATTTCATAACTCCACCAACAGTGCATTAGTGTCCCAGTTTTCTCACATCCCCTCCGATATTCCTTATTATCTTTTCCTGTCATCTTAGCCAATCTGACAGATGTGTAGTGATATCTCAGAGTTGTCTTAATTTGCATTTCTCTGATCAATAATGATTTTGAGCACCTTTCCATATGACTAGAAATGGTTTTAATTGCTTCATCTGAAAATTGTCTTCATATCCTTTGACCATTTACCAATTGTAAAGTGGCTTGAATTCTTATAAATTTGAGTTAATTCTGTATATATTTTAGAAATTAGTCCTTTATCAGAACTCTTAAAAGTAAAAATGTTTTCCCAATTTATTGCTTCCCTTCTAATCTTGTGTGCATTAGTTTTGTTTGAACAAAACCTTTTTAACTTAATATAATCAAAATTACCTATTTGGTGTTCAACTATGAGTTCCAATTTTTCTTTGGTCACAAATTCCTTCCTTCTCCACAGATCTAAGGGCTAAACTATCCGGTCTTCTTTAAATATCACTCTTTCTATTCATTCATTCATTCATTCATTCATTTGTTTATTCATCCATCCATCCATCCATTTATTTATTTATTTGCTAAAGTAATTGGGGCTAAGTGACTTGCCCAGGGTCACACAGCTAGGAAGTGTTAAGTATCTGAGACCAGATTTGAACTCAGGTCCTTCTGACTTCAGGGCTGGTGCTCTATCCATTGGGCCACTAGCTTCCCATAATATCACTCTTTATGCCTAAATCATGAACCCATTTAGGTCTTGTCTTGGTATATGGTGTCAGATGTATTTTGCACAACTTCAAAGTCCTATATAAATTGTATTTTTTGGCATTTTTCTTATGCTATGTATATCAGAAAAGTCTAATGTAGTTAGTATGTAACAAGTGATATAAGGCTTGAAGAAAGCAAAAAAGGCAAAATGGGGTGGAAAGATAATTTTAAGTCCCCAATTGCCTTAGGGGAAAAAGAGACCATGATGATAGTCTTATAATGTATATTTGTGTATTGCCATGTCTGTGATGAAATAGTGGATAGAATATTAGACCTGTCTACAGAAAACCTGATTTCAAATTCTGCTTCAAAGGCTTAACAGCTTTGTGACTCTGGACAGGTCATGTAGTCTTTGTTTGCCTGAGTTGCCTCACAATTGGTCCCAAAGTTCTTCAGAAAAACCTTGAAAGTGTCTTGTGTCTTTTTATTGTTGTTGTTGTTGTTGTTGTTTGTTTGTTTGTTTGTTTAATTTTTTGCTGAGGCAATTGGAGTTAAGTGACTTGCCCAGGGTCAAACAGCTAGGAAGTGTTAAGTGTCTGAGGCCACATTTGATCTCAGGTCTTCCAGACTTCAGGGCTGGTGCTCTATCCACTTCATCGCCTAGCGGCCCCTTATTGCTTTTTTCTGATTTCCATGAATTCAAGAAAGTCATCAAACACTCATTATGTACAATCTACAGTATGAGAAGTAAGGAGCTATTATCAATGTATTTCTTGTCTTCAAAAAGGCTACAACCAACTGGGGATGGGGACATGGTTAAGACTGTGTGCTTAATAAATGCTAGTTGACTGCAGATTTATCAATAAGGATGTTATGTGGTAGACAGAGTATAATACAAAGGAAAAATACTCTAGGAAGATTTTACAAGGAAGAAAATATTTTAATCTGGGGTAAAATAGAAAATAAATGTTTCCTCATTTGTAGTACCATTATCAATTAGCTTTTTCTCTTTCTAGGTAGTTTTACAAGAAGCCATAGTTTCCACATATTATCGAACATTTCTTTCTCTATCCTTACTACAACATTTACATCCATACTCAATTTTTCTTTCTGATTGTTTATGTGTTGCTTTATATGTGTTCTGTACATTTATTTTCAAAATAATTGGCCTTTAATAGCATTTGCATTCATAATAATATAGTACTCATTTTTGTTTCTAGTCTAAATGAATGATTTGCTTTGGACTGCTAATGAAAAATAGTCATTTCTTCATTAGTGTCTCAGTCATAGCCCTCAATTTATTATTATTATTTTTTCCTTTGGAACACTATGTTAGTAGTTTGAAAGTTAGCAGTTAATTTGACTAACCTGATCATCAAAGAAGAGGGATTTAAAAATGGAGTCTTTATTTTGCTTTCCCCTTTAAAAAAAAAAGTAAAAGAAAAATACATTTCTTTCAAAATGCAATACTTAGCTTAGAAAGGGGAAAGAGATATTTGAATATCTCATACAGCTTGAATTATCATTAAATAATTACCAAACAGGGGACTTTTCCAAAACACCATTGTTCTAACTGTAACACCTCTGTTTTATTTCTTGGTTCCCTACTCAGAGGGAAAATTAGTTGTGTTTTAGGGAAAAGTATGATGGAAGTGCCTTACCATTTGGTCACATGTAGTATGAAACTAATACTAAAGCTTATTTCCTAAAGGGGGCAGATTCTGGAGCATATTTCCTCTAATGAAGGAAAATGAGAAGAATAATAAATAATTATTGTCACCCTGAAGCATCTGCAGAAAATAAAAACAATCATCACTACTATTTTCCCTCATTAGAAGGCTTGTGCCCCAGAGCCTATGCTTTAGAAGATGAACTAGAATTGTTATCACTATTATTAGTATTCCTAAAAATAATAATAATAATAGTGACAATGGTAATAATGATAATCAAAGAGTTCTCTTTCCCTAGTGGCCCAATCAAAGGATCACAGGATAATTTTTCCCATTTAAACAAAGAGAGTATTGGTTAATTTCATCTATGCCTGGAAGATATTTTCTCTTTTCCTCATCCATACTCATAGCAAAATACCATAAAGAAATGTGATGTTTACCCTAAATACAACAAAACTTTATCAAATGCCACTTATTTCAAATTTTTGAAAATTCAAATAATTGAACAATAATTCAAGTGTTTACTGTCATTTATCACAAATCTATAAGTATTTAAGAACCTACTAAGTGCAAAACATTGTTCCAGGAAGCAGAAGGAATAGGTATGATTTATTAGATGGTATCTCCATTTTCTAAGGACTAAGAATGTAATTGACTGAGAGAAGACGAACCCAAATGAAGTTATTAGCACAGCATTTGAAGTATTTAATTAATGCTTAAAGTACATAAGACTGAATAGGCATGCTATGGAGTTTAGAGAGGAAGGTTCAAGGAGGTCTGGCATAGTTGATAAAGGGTTCATAGAGTAAATAGTATTTAATCCAAGTTTTGAAAATTTGAATGAGAACAAGTAGAATAATCCAGATTAGAGGAGCATGGATCCATGCATGACAATAATATGTCTGGGTTAGGGATAAGACCAACCCAACTAAAATGTGGGGAGTATATTAGAAATAAAGATAAGCAGGAAGATTAGAACTAGATTGTGATGGGTTCAAAAAAAACAAGGAGATTAGGCAAAAGGTCACAGGAAATAAGAAGCTATTAGAGGATTCTGAGCAAAAAATGTTTGCCCATACAGGGCTTAATACCATCATAGGTACTCAGTGAGTACTTATTAAATCAAAGAAAAAAATAGCTATGAAAAGGTTTTAGCAAATGAATTAAATGCATAACCAATATCATGAAAGTAATGTTTTGATTTCCAAGAAAAGAATTTTTAAGCATATTGCAATCACCTGTTTATAAATAATATGATTTCCATATAAAGCAAGACTGGCACTATTTTAGACTAGAGCTTTTGATGAAAATGATTACTATCTTATCTACCACAAATTTGACTTATTTCTGTTTCACAAAGGTCTGTGATTTCATCAGTATAGGATATTTGCTTTACTACCTTTGACCACAACTCCCCCATTTCTTAGTGGTCTGTCTCCTTGAGTTATGACTAAAATAATTCATTATCCCATGTATAGACTTATATAAGATGATCCTTAGATAATAATATTTTCCACCCAGGGGTCTGTATTCAGAGCCTTTTTATCTAGTATACCATAGATCAAATGAATGAATTGGAAAAAAAATATTAAGCTTTTAGTATATGCAAAGCACTGTGTTAAGCATTGTGTATACAAACAGAAAAATAAGATAACCCTTACTCTCAATAAGCTCACATTCTAATAGGAGAAAAATTATATGTGAATAGTTTCAGGCACAAAAAGATGGAAGGTCACATGGTTCTTAGGGTAAACAGCAAAGCACATGTTATTGGTCCTTTTAATATCACTTCAACTGATAAAACCATGTCAGCTTAACTTAAAATCTTAAAGACTTTGGAGAAAAACTTTCTTTCCTGGGTTCTTACTAGATGTTTTTTCTAGATGTAGTGCTTTCAGGAATAGCTGTCAGGCTGTATCTCCATAAAGATTGCTTCCCAACATGACTAGATATTCTGTTGGAAGCATTACTATTTCCAAGACCCTTAAATTCAGGGTCCTAGGCTGTCTCAAATACTATGGATATAGCATTCAAGAACCCAAAATCCCTTTCATGCTGTAATGAAATATTTGTTTTAGAAATTCAATCGTGTCTCTTAAAACTTGTTGTTTTAAAAAAAATAATAAAAAGTAACATTTTATACTTTCCTTTATTTCAGGCAATCCAAATTAGTGTAGGCTCATGTGATGCAGTTTTCCAATTATTTTAGTTCACTTAAGGATTTCAGAACAGTTAGTGGAAAACAAACTTAGAGAAGTTTATCTAGATCAATCACCCACTACCATATTACTACTGGAGACCCCATAGATAGGTTATCATATAATTATTTATAAAAAGGACTTAAGATATCTTAAATAACAAAGTTGAATATAAAGTATTAACAGTACCTTAACTGAGGAACTATAATTATATTCATGAGGATTTATTGATTTCATAAAATACTAATTTAGGAATAAGATGTTCTAAGGCTAGTTTATATATAGTACTTACCTGTGATACCTACATTCTCATATTTTCTTTCTTCTTCTCATTTTAGCATTCCTCGAGTACCAGGTGGATTTTTAAATCCTTTTTAATTAAAGGACTTCTCCCTTTTTCCTTCTGTTGCCCCATCTTATTTGCAGGTTAATCCTGAATTCTTAATAAATGCAAATGGGGAAGATAAACTTATGGGTTGAAGATTATATTAATGTGACTAAAATAATTGCTAATATCTTCACTGTCCCTTTGGACATTGTGGATTATGTCAATTAAATTGGTCTTTGGAACAGAATATGTTAACCAAAAAGGTGATCATTGTATCTTTACTGTACAATATAAATATTTTATTTCCCAGGATTTTATGGATTGACAAAGCAATAAAAGGGAGGCAGGTTATGTAAACTGTATAATGGTGGTAATTATCTAAATAGATCAATTGTAGTGTTTTTGCTATGTGATATTGTCAAAAGTAGTTAGATTCAGGAATCCCATATAAATTCCTATATCCAACTTTAATTTCCTTACACATTTTTTTCTTCAGGCATTTAAAAAGAAACTAATTTGAACTTAGTTCACCATTATATTTTCTTTATTTCTCACCATTGTGCTTTGCACTTCATATTTACTAAAATAAGCCAACACCACAGGTACACAATTTCTCAAAGGAAAAACAAATAATAAAAAATAATGTTTTTCAGTCCTGTCTGACTCTTCATGACTTCATGGACCATAGCATGCTATGGGATTTTCTTGACAAAGATCCTGGAATGGTTTGCCATTTCTTTCTTGACTATATGTATATGGGCAGTATGTTAAAATTTCTTCATCCACTTCTTTTCTGCCTTAATAGTTAACAATAAAATATTTTGGGAGGTTATACATCATATATGCAATGTTTAAAAATTTATTTCAGTTAGCACATTATGTAAAAGAAGGACAACCTGGAGCTCCTTACTATATCTAAATAATCCTACTTGAATTTGTTCTCTGCCATAGATGTTCTCCATGACCATGACAAATTCCTTGAGTAGACATGTGTGTCGCTGTTTTATGCTTCACTAAATAATAATAATCAAATGGTTATAGAAGTTAGTTATCTCTGTTTTTAAATTGTCAACAAATCCTCTATGATTTTGATGTATAAATTTGGAGATATTTTAATGAGAGCATTTTAGGATGGCATTTTGCTCTAATGAATCAAAAACTTTATAGGAAACAATTGCAACTTTGATGTCATTGATGGAGTAAAAAGTTTATTATCAAAATCTTGACAGATCTGTCCAATTTTTATTTTGTTTGATTTTTTTTCTTTCCTAATTTATCCTTAAATGGTATTGATTTTTTGCTTAATTGGATCACTTGACAGTATTTTTATAAGTTTCTTTTCACTCTACTACTTCTAACTTTTCTATAACATGATACTGCTTTTAATTATCCACCAATCAACGCTATAAGATTTTATAAATATTCTAATCTGTTTTGCTTTTGATTAGTAACCCTCTCTAATTGGTAAGGAAATTAGGTTATTTTGTTGATTGAGATAATAAATTATAATAACTAATACACATGCTTGTATATTAATTGTAACTTCTATTCTCCTTTAAGCATTTATTATAGTCTATCAATATCTATACATTTATATATTTCCTATTTGTTAAATAACAATTTATATAATGAGTCATGTTGGACTTGTCTCAAATGTTTTTGTTCTAATTTGACATTGATTTTTATATTTGCTTTATTAAACTGTACATAGACTAAGATTAGATAATGATTCCTATATTAGTAGCCAGTTATTCTCTGTTACAATAGTGTAAGTTTCCTTTCTGGTGATGTTACTAAGTGCTCAGTGAATTGTTCCTACTAATTCTCTTCATAGAGAAATCATTTATGAGAAAGAGATGTGAGATTCCTGTATAGTCTATAGATTTTTTTATCTCTATTGTATCTTTAATCATGAACTATGACTTTCAATATCTTTTTTTAGCATCATTTTCTAATACATGTTTGTTGTTGCTTTTAAAAAAATTATACTAGTCAATAACTATTCTCATCTCTCATGAGCTTTTTAGGGAAATGAAAGAAGGCATTAAAATAGGGTAGGAATAGTGAAGATATTTAAGCCACATTTTTCCTTCACAACATTTTTGGGTCCCAAAAATATCCTTTATTTCCCAAGTTCATTTTAACATTGTCTGTTTAAATTTTAAAATATGTTTTGATGTAGTTAGTTACTTGACATTCTTTCCTATGATTCAAGCTTCAAGTAGTGAACTCTGGCAGGCCTTAATGAAGTGGGCTAGGACATTTCTCATTTTCATGTGTTAGTAAAATAAAATATGAATTGCGATACTTTATGAAAAACAACAACCCTCACCATGATTCATGAATTGATTTTGTACCTGTTCAGAATACCAACTTGTGTGTTTTTCTAAATTGTAATGTAATGTATTTTTGCAAACAATTTGATAAGACTGAAGTCATTCCAGGGTTATTTATAACAGTATTTATATCAAATGTGTTGTGTGTATTTTTAAAAGATTATTTTGGATCCTAAGGAGATACATTTGGTAAATGTATTGAATAAGTTGTCATATAATACAACATTTCATTGATTAATTTTTATTATTTTTGTATCTTACTTCAGGCAGAGAATTCAGCACTAGCTTTGGAAAATGAAAATCAGAGGGAACAGTATGAAAGATGTCTCGATGAGGTAAGGTCTCATGATAAGGTGCCTGACAACTTAGGATTCCCCCAAACCAGTTTTGCTATTGCTCATGTTTATGAGAGACTAAAGGCTTTTTAGAATTATCTCTTTTTAATGTCAGGCAGTAAATGTATGGCAATTCAAAAGGGCTGCTCTAACTTAATTTTTCATTTTTGGAGGTTGTGAATTCATTTTGGCTATTGCTTAATATTCTTATTCCACAATGAGAGGTTTGAGGAATATGTTTCATTATATGATAAATGCAAAGTATCTGATAACTATAATCCTAGCCTCAAGAATTTTAAATCTCCATGTGTGAAAAATAAAACCTGAGAACAAATGCTACACTGATCCAGGACAAATCAGGAAAGTTATGGATAAATTATATTACAGAACAGATAATATTTGTGTAAAAGAAATACCTAGAAATAAGAGAAAGGAGGGGTTGTGGATTAAATTGGAAATCAAGGTAAAAGCAGTAGAAAGGAAATTAAGAAAGAAGAAAAAGAAGTGAGGAAGAAAAATTCAGCACAATGGAGGACAATCTCCCTCAATACTCAATAAACATTATTTGTTGATAATGAAGAAATGGAGCAAAGATGGTAGATGTTTCTGAGAGATATACAGAATTTTGAGGTCTGCATGTGGTTTTCATCTGCTTCTCAAGGATTCTTATCAAACCATATCAGTGATCACATAGGATAAACTAATGCTGAGCCAAAATAAAAGTGGCTTTTTCATTTAGGGAAGAATCTGTATTTTAACACACAATGAAGTTTTATCTGAGATGCTCTCAGATGATTTGAATGGAAATTAACCATCTACCAAGCTTTATAATGTTTGAAATAGCCTGTCAGTTGATGTGCCATGGTCTTAGGATGAGCAAATGAATGCAGAACTCCTAATTTACTTGTGATCCATAAACTTTTGAAAGATCAGATTAGATATCTAAAATGTACTTTGATTTATTTTTCAAACAGTAGTAGAGAAGGATTTGTGCTAAAACAAGCCCGTGCTATCTTTCTAAGTCTGACTCCAGCAGTAAGTAATAGCACATTTCTGAAATAGTTAACAAAGGGAAAGGGTGTGGTTTCTAAACACAGAAAAAAATAGGACGTCATTCCATAGGAATACAGTATATAATCTTCACCTTCTTGATGCAGTGATCTACCTACTTGTGCCATGAATTACATCTTTATTTTACAGAGCCCTAAGACCCCCATAATGGATTTTCAAACTGTTACATTAATATTCTCAGACATATTATATCTCAAACATATTATATCAGCTACTATGGCAAATTGGGAACTCCCAATATGTGGCCATCCAGGCCATGAAGAAAAATAATTAAAACAACACTTTCTCCAATACTTTTAGTCCAATATATGATGATGAAAGACAATTCAAACTGCCTTGAAACTACCTTGATCCCTATATACCTGATCAAGTGCCTCACTCAAGTTAGGGGGGAGAAAATCAATGGACCTCCAAATACTTAAAAGAACTGATATCTCTCATAGGTATTTTCAGTGATATTTGTGTCAGTCTCACTTTATGTACATCCATTTCAGCTTATGCTATATTTTAAAGTCAGTTTTTATATGAATAGGCATAGAAGAGTAATTAATTTGTCAGTAGCTGACCATCATAGTTCTTCTGAAACCTACCTACCTTTAAAAATCCCATGGCATCTCTTTATAGGCATTGATATTTGTAGATATGTTTTATATTAGGGATATACATTGCCTTTTTTTAACTGGCCTAACATATGTCTTGGGGCTTCTGCATCTCAAGGGAAAGATCATGAATGGTGCAAGACTAACTATCACCTCTGAAATAATCTTATTACAAGCTCAATTGAGAAAAAGCAGAAACTTTTTTTTAATAGGACATGCTTGCTTTTACTGCAAAGAATATTTTTGTCAAGAGAATTAACTTTTATACAATCACTTCTGAATGCAATGCAATACAAAATCACTGCCACATTTTGCATTCATGTAAACTGGCCATTGGATTCCCCTGCTAATTGTTTTTCAATTAATTATATGAGTTAGACAAATGGATTTACATATATTGTATTAGAACATCATCCAAGGTACTGTTGACTGCAATGATGATGACAACTGGAAATTGTTTTCAAGGCTTTTTTATACTAATTAAACAAACTAACAATGTAAGGCCATCCATAAGTTATTTCTTTGCTAGTAGATTTTTTTAAATAACATACACAGGTGGTTAAAATGTAAATTCAAAATGAACTTTAATACTTTCACAGTGATGATTATTTTTCATAAAGTGAAATGTATACTAAGAATTCAAAAGAAGAAGGTGAAGAATCCAGTTGGAACAACATCATTGAAATGCTCTCTGCATTTCTAGAAAAAGAATCCATTAAGTCTAATGTAAACACACACACATACACATACTCATACACACACATACACGTGCACAAATACAAAATTCCCTAGTATGAAAAAAATCAAAGACAAAATCTAGGATTATCCCTTTATTCCTTGGGGGGTTGGAGGTTTACATATTTAATCCTAGTTCATTGATATAGGTGTTTGACAGGCAGCTTTTTGGCAAGGAGCAGAGCAATAGTTATTCACATTATTGCCCTGGCTTCAGTTCCTTTTAAGCCTAGCTTAAATGTAAAGAAATTAATGCACAACCTTAAAAAAATTTTTTAAAACCCTCCAGTATTGTATTATTTAAAAGTCTTAGCACTACACACCTTTTAATATCATTATAAAGATATCTGTATTAGGTAAAATCTGAAGATAAAATCTTCACTAAAACATTTTCTTCACTTTTTGAAACTTTAAAAAAGCAATTGGCAGCAGAGCATAGAAACCATTTTGAGTTTTCATTTAATTTGTAACTCAATAATGTCTGAGTCAATGAAGATCTACATCTGAAAAATAGACACTACCCACAGAAAAGGAAAGGTAAATGCTATATATTTTTTAATGTAAATAAAGCTAGATTGATTTATTTTCTTGCTCCTCAACCGATTGTTACACAATATGCCACAAGGACAGAGTGAAATTAGACAAATGGCCTGATAGGAACATAATTCTTAAAAAAAAAAAAAAAAAAAAAAAAAGATTCAACCAAAGATTTCCAAAAATTCAAGACTTAATAAAAGCAGAGATTTGAAATAGATCAAGAAGATCTGAATTTGCCTCCATAGGATATATTCAATCCCTGATTGAACTGTCCAGGAAGTGTCCATGAGACACTTCTTATTTAAATGGGGACCCAGAATATTCAATTAATATCCATTCCTTGAATGGACAGTTCTCTTTAAAAAATGGCTTTTTAAAATGAAGTTCTTAAAAAGATCATGCTAGTGATCCATAAATACAGTCTTTACTAAAGAATTTGCAAATATTACAGCTTCCAGTAATTGTGGACTAACTTTCCTTTAAGAGTTAGTTCGTATATAGGAATTACAAACTCATTTTTATTCTGCATAAGATAATTAAAAAGCAAAAATACTCTGGAGATAACACTTTTTGAAGTCAGCTTCTTGATTGACAGATTGATCAGGTCTTTTGGGTTATTCATGTCAATGCTTAATTTGTTAATACAAATAATTGAAGTGACAACCAAAAAAGGAAACCCTTTTATTCATTTCTTAACCTAGGGTCTGTAAACCAGTTTTGTTAAAGAAGAGTTTTTGTATATTTCAATATAATTATTTTCCTTTGCAATTATATGGATTTTGTACAATAAATCTAAAAACACAACTGTGAGGAGTCTATAGAATTCACCAGACTTCCAGTGGTGCAACATAAAAAAGTATAATTCCTCTTACTTTAATACTTTAAAATTTTTAAATTAAGTTTCATCCTTTTTATGAACAAAAATCAATTTTCTTTTCTTCCCTCTTTCCCCTTTATCAAAAATGAGAAACAAAAACTTTGTAATAATTATATGTAGCCACTTTAGCTACATCCAAAAAAAAGTCTGCAACTTGATACTATCATTTCTCTGTCAGTTGTTGCATTATTATATTTCATCATGAATCCTCTGGAATCATGGTTGATTATTATATGAATCAGAGTTCTTTTGTCTTTCAAAGTTGTTTGTTTCTACAGTAAAATAGAATGTTTTCTTGGTTTTGCTCATTTTACTCGGCATCAAATCATATAATCTTCCTAGATTTCTCTGAAACTTTTCCTTTCATCATTTAAACTTTCCCCCCAGTGTTATACCTGTAAATACATGTTACACAAATTAGTATTAAGACCTTAGTTTCTTGTTATACCTGCTTATATCCCCATATATTATAGAGTGTAATTTCCCTTGAGGGCAGTGACTGTCTCATTTTCCTACTTCTATCCACAATATGATAATATAAAATAGAATTGAATTGTTTCAGACTAAAATGAGAGCATACTTTCCCAATTTCCTTCTTCTACCTAATTCCAGTAGTCTAAAACAACAACAACAACAACAACAACAACAACAACAACAACAAAACACCACAAAACAAACAAACAAAAAAAAACAAACAAACAAACTTAGTGGTCAACAGTTCTGTATCTGTTTTCCAAAACTAGTGAAAATATAATGCTTAATTGCTTATAGGAACTAAAATAATAGTAATCCAATTAAGCATACATTTATTTAGTATCTAAGTGTCATGCCCTGTATGAGAAAATAGAAAGGTAAAGACAAAAACAAAAGGATTCCTAGCATAAAAGAGACTTCACATTATATTAGGATAATTATATAAATATACATATACAAATACATAAATAGATGCTATATAAAAATACACAAAGTGATTTTTAGGATGGTGAGCAATAAGATCATGAATTCAAATAGAACTTCTTATAGGAATGATACTTAAGCTGAGTGTAGCTAAGGATCCCAACTGGCAAAAATTGGGGAGAGGGAGATGAGTACCTTATGCTAAGGCATATTAGTGTGTGATGGAGCTTTATTTATGAAGAATAACAAACAGAGCAATTAGCTAGAAAGGAATAATTTTGGTGTTATTCAGACTAGAAGATACTTAGATTTCTAAGCATTTGAAGGGTGGGAGTCACATGCTAATTCAAAATGAAAGAGAAAGAGGAAGAGGAAGAAAGGGATAATAGTTTTAAGATGGGAGGTATTTCAAAGACCACCTAGTACAACAGCTCTCTTTTTATAAGTGAGGAAACTAAAACCCTTATATGTACATTTGTAGTATGAGAGGTAGAATTTCCCCCCAGATCCCTTTACTTTAGACTCAGCAATCTTTCCAGTGGAACACACTTCCTCCCCAAAGGAAAAAATAGAAAAAAAGAATTGGAGGGACAACACATAGAAGAGGAGACATGGATAGACATCTAAATATAGTAGCAGGAAAACAAGGAAATCTGTCAAGTGGTGCAATGGAAAGATAATTATATTTTGATTAACTTATTAGCCATGTGACATTGGCCACCCTATCTTTCTAGATCTCAGTTTCCTCATCTGTGAAATGAGGGGATTGTACCAGATAGTTCTTGGTCCTTTCCTGCTCTTAATCTATGACTCTATTGTAGTATTCGAGAACTGAGGTAGTTGGGAAGAAGTATTGAAAAGAAAGAAATGTGAAAGGTATTTTGGACTTGATCTTAAAGCTTCCAACTCCCTGCTGCTCTGCCTCCTCTCTCTAGTAAAGGGAGGTCTTTCTTCTGAAAAGCTCTGAGGATGCTTGAAATAGAAACCTGGGTCTTAAAAGGCCAACAGCAGCTTCCCTCAGCAGGTCTCAATTCCCCTAGCATCCCTAGCCACTGTTCTCTTGCTGCTTCCCTTTTTTATGAGAGGGAAGCAAGCAGGTGAATCGGGAATGATTTGTTCTCATTAGCTGGGCCTGTAGGTATGTGTTTCTTTGCAACACAAGTACTGAGGTTTAACACTAAGATGAGAGAAGTAGCTGATTCCAGGGGACTCTCTCATATGCCTATTAAAGATTTCTGAGTGTACATTACATGTGCAGGCCCCAAACAACTGTCATTTTGATGCACTGGGGAAGATTCTTTGTTAAAAGTGGTACACTAAACCCTGAAACAGTCTCCATAGACAATGCAGAGGCAAGCAGTTTATACAATCTACTCTTCTGCAAAGAATCCCTGAGTCCTTCTGGGCAAAGTAACCCCATGCCAGTAAGTAAAGAAATAATATATCAGTTGTGGCTTTGTTCAATTTTCAGGTAGAGCAAACAATTGTTTAAAGTACATGCCAGGAGGAACTTTGTCAAATATAGATTCTTGAAAGCCTGTAGGGCAACACACATGAATTGCAAAGATATAACATATTTACTCCTGTGGGTTGTTACAGTTACGATATTAGTCTGTGTCTTCTGTTAAATCATGTATGGAGCTGTTTTATGGGACCACTGTTCCAAGGACTGGTTTAAGTTAGGGCCCGTTTTGGAGGGGGGGGAAATGGATGGTCGGCAGTTTTATGAGAATGTGTGAATCAAATCCAAACTTTGGGATTCAATAGAATTGAATTATTTACAGAAATGAATTAGCTTTCACTCTTTGCTTCCGATTTTGTACACATGAGCAGTTTAAGAAGTTTGCCAACAATAAAAAAGAGAGGTGAAGTAGATTTCAGGTTTTTAGTGGATAATTTCTTGCAATTTGGTATAGACAGTTACAAGCTTAAGTATCCTCAAGGTGACTTCCTTTGATGAGTTTGAGGGGGTTGATAGAAGATTAGTACATGAATATATACCTTGTCTAAATATTACCATAAGGAAAACACATTTCAAAGGCTATTTTCTGCATGATAGTTCTTAAACATATTTGATGATGATTGTGCCAAGAAACAGTTAAGATTTTATTTTAAATGCATATCACTTTCTAGGTCCACTGTGAACATTTATTTTCATTCTCAATGTCAAAAATGTAAATTCTGAAAGACTGCTGGTAGAAAGAAAAATTCCCATGGTGTATACAGTTCAAGTGATCAATGATATGTAATCTGATTCTAGTCAATTATAGTGTGTGGTATGGATGCCCTCCAACCACATTTTGATGACAGTCTGTATTTTAATTTTCTGTGGTACTTAATGGTAGCTGGCTGTCATTATAGATGTACTATTTTGTCAATACTGAGTCAAGAAACAATTAAGCTCCATGAAAACACCCTGACTGTAATCTGTTCTACTGTATTAGATGAGGAGACAACCACAAATGTCTCTCTCTCTCTCTCTCTCTCTCTCTCTCTCTCTCTCTCTCTCTCTCTCTCTCTCTCTCATTCTCTCTCATTCTCTCTCTCTCTCTCTCTCTCTCTCTCTCTCTCTCTCTCTCTCTCTCTCTCTCTCTCTCTCTCTCTCTCTTTTTCTCTCTCAAACACACACACACAGATTATCTAGGCAAAAATATGGTTAAGGAGAAATGAAAAGTTTTACTTACCTCAACTTTTAACAGAATGTGGGAAATGATGACATGACATGACAAAGAGGGAAAAGAAGATACTTCCATCAATTGGGATATTTATATAGTATGGACATATCCTCAGTCTCACTAGTTTTGAATCCTGTCTTGGATATAAGCAGATCATTTCTTACATAGGTCAGAAAGTTTCCCCAAACCAACCTGCTCACTTCCCCTCCCAGGAGTTTCATTTTATCTATTGTGATATTGGTGGTGTTGACTGACATGTGCTCAAGAGTTATGATGGAGCTTGAATGAATAATTTTTTTGCAAAAGAATTTCAAGATCTTTAGGTGAAAAAGGGAAAACTATCAGTATCAAGACAGGTAGAATATTTGACATTTTATTTTGAAAAATGTGTTCACAAATGGAAAAAATTACAAATCCCTGAAATATCTCTCAATGTTATAAGCATTTTATAGCTCATCTCAATCAACATATCAAGTAATATTGCTGCCAAGTCTCCTGCAATTATCAAAAGGGAAAAAAGCCAGGATAAATAAAGACTACAGATAATTCATAGCTTTACCCTAGCCTCTCTGACATATTCCTCAACTCTTTATACATACTATGAACATATCTTGGTAGATTGGTATTCCCTTTCCTTTCATGTTTTGTATAGTGCAAGTGATTTTAGGTAGTGAAATCAACATTCATGTAGCCACCAGAAATGAAGTAGATGCAAAGGTTATGGGAAATAGTAGTATAAAGCTTATATACTAATAATCATGTACCTTGGCACCATATCATTTTGTAGACTCTATGAAAGGAGTCCTAATTTTCTAATTAGAAAAACTTCCTAATAAGCAAATTTTAAGGCTGAGGTATGAATGATTTTGCTTGTCCAGCTTACTTAATTCGCATTGTAGTTACTTTTTAAAACAGCAAAATCTTAATAACAAAGAGTAAGTCAATAGTGTAGTTATATAAGGATTTGAAGACAACAGAATTCTGATCAATGAATGCAATGAATGCAGGACAGAGGACTTCACTTCACTTCCTAAGTAGTGAACTACATGTTTAGAGTTAGGCATATGTTATAAGACATGGACAAGGTATTAGTTTGACTTATTACCTATATTTCTCTGTTGTAAAGGAGGGCTAGGTCAAGGATATATCTCATAAGAAAAGGACAAAAATAATATATGTGCATGTATATACACACATATGTGTGTATGTATATTAAGAATCAATGAAATATGGCTAATATGTTTTACATGACTTCTCATGTATAATGGCTATCATAATGCATGCCTTTTCAATGGGTGAGGGAAGGGCTTTTAAGGGTTAAGTGAAATTGGAACTTAAAAGTGATTTAAAAAATTAAAAAGAATCAAATATTTTTAAGTCGGGTACTCTAGAGAAGAAATGATAAAATGAGGAACATAGCTTCTGGTACTAAAGTAGCATTAAATTACTGATAAAATTAACATCATGCCCATTAAATCTGTTATTACAAATTATGTTTTCTTTTGACTTTTTAAAGGTGGCCAACCAGGTTGTTCAAGCTCTTCTCACTCAAAAGGTAAGGCTTTTTTCTGTGTGCATTTGGATGTGCCTTATATTAGTGGCTTGCAAAGGTAAAATTTTACCTTGCAAAGAGGCCATTTTGAAGGATAGATATAATATTTTCCAATCGATTTACTCAGATTACAACAGTGAATGTTTCAGATGGCATATGAAGTCCTATTCATGAACCTACAGAGTTGCAAAGTTTAAAGTCTTGAGAAAGTGGTAAAAAGCTTTGTGGAAATTAAGTACATAGATCTACTCAGATAAAAAGAAAATCCATCATTATCATTGTCTAGCTTATGTTAAATAAAGTGGTAGTCTTTTTCCATTCCTGCCAAATGAGTGTATGCTTCCCAGAAATCAAGAACTATGCTTTTTGGTCCATGCCATCTCTTCTCTTATTTTTAGAGATGAACATTTTTAAAGCTATTAGCTTTAGAACAATTTAAGATCATGATTAAAGACCCTTGATAGGCAAATATGAGTGGCTGTTTGCCCAGGATAGACACATTTGGAAATATTTCATCAACATTTCCTGTCTCAAACAAAATTCTAGGGACTTCAGTTTTATTTTTGGTTGTTGATGTGTGTGTGTATGTGTGTGTGTGTGTGTGTGTGTGTTATATCTTTTTGAAGTAGAATTCCTCTGAGAAAAAAGAACGTGCCCCTCCACATATCATGAATAATATAGAAGAGAGTGTAGGTAGGTAATAGCATATCTACTCATATCATTTTATCTACATTTAAAAAATGTATATCATTATAGTTGGACTGGACTAGTTAGATTTTATAACATAAATCCATATGTGATGATATATTTGCTAGAATTTCTCAAATAGTACTTTTGTCAAAACATCCTTTTCTACAACTAGTCAAAAAGCTTCATTTTAATAGTATAAATAAAATTGAAAATACTTATGAGAATAACTTCTTTGAGATGATCTGATTTCTCCATTGTTTTCTCGCTCTTTCTCAAAACTATCTGCTCCTTTATCTTAACCCAACTCAAGACTCTATGCTTAACTGTTGAAAGATTTTTTATTCTTGATGCTTTTAATGCCACCTCAAGAGAGATAGGTACACAGTCTGGTACAATGAAAAAGAAAGGAATGGAGTGGTTCAGATCAGCCACAAAAAAGGAGCTACACAATTCCAAGTACTAACTAGTAAACAGGTAATTCTACTATACAGTTAAGCAAGAAGACATGCTACTATGAGATAATATACCTCAGGGATATAATAAAAATATGAAGAGATGCTAAGCATCTTTAGTAGAATGACATTCTATACCTTCTGGATTTCAATTGAGACTGTAAAATTTGCCTTCCTCCCCAAAAAGTCTAAAATTTATTTTCATTAAATGCATAATATAAGAAATAATATAGACCTCAAACTTATCTAAATGAAACAAATTCCATAAAAGGTCTTCTGTGGCATAACTCATAAGAGAAAAATATTTGAATACATTCTCCAAGTTGCAAAAATCTTTGAGGTAAAATTTAGATTTGATTGTAGATTTAGAGTATATGCTATGACATGTATGCAGATTCATTAATGATGTGCTTTTTGCTGCACCTCCTTCCCCAATAAAGAATATTTTTTAGGAGAAATCTATTTTTTCAATAGAAATTTGGGAAAAGGAATTTCTAGAACAGTTTCAGCTTTTCCTTAATTTTGAAAATTATTCATTCAATCTTCAAATATCATTATATAGATTCCTTCACTATGCTCACTATGATCTTTTGAATAGTTGTTTTCCTCTTACCCATATTCTTAAAGAAGTAAGGCTTTTCCTGAAGTTCAAAAATATTTGAACTTTACAATATAAGCCAACTTAAAAATAATATCTTTCAATCAAGTTATGTGGCATCCATTTCATATCATTTTGGCTTCTTTCTAATTGATATGTTCTTCATACTAGAGAATTTAAAGCTGAAGGACTATGATAATCAACAAAGATATCAGGCATCACAGAAAGACAAGACAATGGGAAAAGAAAGAGAAAGCAGATGAAAAAAAGGTTGAAAGGGAAAAATTTTATTGTTGCCCTTCCTATCTTTTTTGTAGTAACTTTATAGAAATCAGTTGTACTCGAAAGAAGGTGAAATTGAATCACATTCTTGTGTTAAGTGCATTAATATAAATATTAGGTATTTAAACAATGCTCATATTAATCTGATCCAAATAATTGTGTTTGTTCAGATGTTTGGGTATAAAATTCATGTTATCTGTTCTAGATTTTTTTTGCTTGTATATGCTATCTAGCCCCTCTAGGTACTTTAAAATATTGATAATGAATAGATAATATTATATCAATCTTTTTAAACAAAATCAAAATGACAACAACCAGAACAGAGTTTTGAAACCTGGTACCTCTCAATATAACTTACTGTCTTAAAATATCAGGCCAGGTTTCACTAATTCTCCTGCTAATTTGATATCTGATCACTTGGCCAGCAATCTATCTTCTTGAATTTTATTCACTTCAGCTTGAAACCATTAGTGGTTTAATTGTCAATGTTTCAAGTCATGTTTTCCAGATCATGTAGACACTATGAATAGTAGGAAACACAAAAGCATCTTCAGTTTCCTGTGTGCCCTTTGGAGAAAATATGGCTTTTGTTCTTATTAGATATACTGTTAATTATACCACTGGATTATATGCATAGTTTATGGGAAGGAGTTTTTTTTTTTTTATTCCCATAAGTAGTTGATGTTTCTGTGCCTTTATATCTTTCTGGGAATATTGTCTTAGCTCTGATGCTCATGTAGTAGAAAGAACATAAGATTTGGAAGTCAGAGGGCCTAAGCACAAATCCTGCCTATTTTATTTGCCACCTACATAATGTGGACAAGTTGGTTAATCTCTCTTGGCCTCAGTTCCCTATTTTATATTGAATGACTTAAATTCAATCAAATCTAAAAACACTTCAAGCTTTAAATATATAATTGTACAAAAAGTAATGGGGCTATTTCGTGAATATCTTACTTTCCTATTCACCTAAGAACGGATGTAGCAAAATCTTCAGAAATAATATTCACTACTAAAACTCATTTTTAATATTCCCAAAATTATCTGAGTAAACATATCTTTCCCTCCAGGTAACTTCACAAGGAATGGTCTCCTTTTTATAAAAGTGATGCTTGTCATGTCATAGAATCATATATTAAAATACAGAAGGGATTGTTGAGGCTATCTCTTTAGAGCTAAGGAAACTGAGAATCTGAGAACTCAAGTACTTTGCTCAGGGTCACAAAGGTATTAAGTGACAAAACTAAGATTTGAGCTTATCTAAATTCAGCACTTTTTTCGTTGCATAAAATCTCAGAATATATATTTATAGGAAGAATTACTGCCCTGAGGCTCCTGCTGTACTGATTGGTAGTTGCCTCATTTAGCCACTCCATCTATGGCCCCAGTCATCTTTCACTTAACTATCTCCTCACAAACAACCATGAATCTTGGACTAGAAGCCTATTCCTCATATCACTTTTCCCCCATCTACTTGTCAATTCTGGAATCATAATAAAATTCTGCCATTCCTCTTAAAGAGTCTGTGCCAATCTACTCTTTCCTGGCTCTACTGAAGATTTGTAATTTTCCATAACAAAACATTATTTGGAATCACTGCTCTCTTACATATACTGTTTCTCCCTCTTAGAATATAAACTCCCTGAAGACAGTATCTGTCTTTGGCTTTGTACACACAGATTGGCAAATAATAAACCTTAATAAATGATTTTCCATTTATTTATTCATTATGATAGAGATTAGCTTACTAATTGTCATGCCTATGGTAAAAACCATCCCTGAATCACTGCAAATAAAAGTAAAACCTGGCATTAAAGCATCCACAAAATAATGTTACATGCAATTTCTCTGTCACTTAGTTTCAGTTAAACTTTTCCTATCACTCACTCAAATAACTCCTGCTGCAGCTTACATCATTGTCCCTTATTCTGATTTATACTAAGTAGAAGTAGAGAAAAGTTGACTACTGTCTCTTCAAAGTGAACAAAGTAGCATTCAAAGAAAAAAAAAGGTATCTATTCGGTCTGTTACTCTTTCTTTCAAAGTGAACAAAGTAGCATGCAAAGAAAAAAAAGTATTCTGTCTGTTATTCTTTCTTCTCTAGTTGTAATCCATTTTGGTTAGAAGCATTAAGAATTTCTAACATTTATATAGTATTTTAAGTTTACAAAGTACTTTACCTACATTATCACATTTAGTCCTTATAACAACCTTATGAGGAATGGAGAGGGACTGGACCTGTGATTTCATAGGGATAAAAAAAAACTTTTATTTTTTAATTCTTGATTTATGGAATAAAATAGGCATTTCCATAGTATAGAATGATTTTAAAAAGTTGATTACATATGAAACTACAAATCCCTTATGAACAACTTGCCATTCCTTTCAAATATACAATAAAATTATTATGTAATTTTTTTTGTTTTTTTTTCTTTCCTTCCCCAAAATTAAATTATCTTTTTTGTTTGTTTGTTTTACTAAATTGGAAAAAAAAAACAAATTTATTTGGAAAAAAAGTCAAAATATCAAAGGAAAAATGAAAAAATGTGAAGAAGGAGGTTTAGCAGTAGAAGATTTTAAACTATGTTACAAGGCAGTAATTATCAAAACTATCTGGAATAAATAACTCTTGGAAAGAATTAAACAAACATTTCCATAGCTTATCAGTAGTAGAAAATACAGTGAAAGAATTCTAGAACCTCTACTGTACACTTTGTTGTACACATTGAACTAATGGTGATATATTTGGTCATGGTTCCCAAGGTCAATATTTTCCCCCCATTAATGCATTTCTACCACATTCTAAGTAATACTAATGGTCATTTAAATTCTTACACTTATAGAGAACTATTTTTAGAGAACATTGATTTTTTTTTTCAATTTGAAGAACATGCCATAGTTGTTCTTCATGGTTTTGCTGCTGAAATCGTTTATACCAATATTTACAATTCACCTTCCCCTGATAAAATTGGCCGATGAATAAATTTGTATCAGTTTCTTCACCTGAAAATGAAAATTATCATATTTTTCTCTTCTTGCAGTAACTATTCATGTTTACTTAACTCACAGTCAATTAGTATTAATTACTTAATTAGGGTAATGAACACAATTAGCATTCTGGAGCAGAGTGTTATATACATGCTAAAAACAATGATCAGTCTAAATAAATCATGCAAGGGTTATAACCAGGCAGTGGTTGATTTTTGAAGTCAAGCAGATGCAGGATTTTAATTGGCTCCCTAATTGTCCCCATCAAATTGTCTTGGGCACATAGGGAGAGTTTTCAGTTTTGCTTTCCTCCTGATCATCTGCATATTTGTCCCACTTTGGGTCTACCAACTCTGCATTTCAAATCTGCCTTTGCTTGAGTCAATAAGCTTGGAATATATCTTGTGCATACTCTTTTCTTGTTTCACTAAATGATGAGTTAGCTGTACAATGCATCAGGACTTGTTCCTGTTTCTTTGCTCCCTTTAAATGAAATGTGTTGTGAGTTGAATGATGATGAAGGTTGCTGAAGCAAAGAATAAACCTCTATGCTCCTATGAAGGCTGGCTGGAGCACTCACCCAGTAGAACTATCTATAGATATCCTGAAATCTATTTCTAAGCTCCTTCCCTTACCTCCACTGAGACTTTTTTTCTTTTTCAGTATCTTATTCTTTTACTCAGATTAATTTACTTTCAAGATGTCATGTACTGCCTGACTTTCAATAATACTAAGTTGAACAGTCAACTTCTTCAAATCAAAATAGGAATAGTTTATCTACCACAACTCTAATTATAGCACCAGTCACCAGAATTCCCATCATCTTAATCCAGAATATATATATATATATATATATATATATATATATATATATATATATATATATAAACGTAGGTATGTAGATGTGTATATGTATAAAGAGGTGTGACCTGAAAACCAGCTATGGAATAAAGAAACCTGGATTTGAAATTCTGCCTCCAACATAGATAGCCATTTAATGCCTCTGCATCCTAGGCAGTTTTCCCAACTGCCATTAGTAGTATGATAGTAAATATTTCACTTCTGCTCTCCTGAGGGAAGTGAGGTGATGTGTGTGGGGAGTATAGTACTCACAACAAACTTTTTAGATAAATCTGCATGATAAACATTTTGTCCATCAGTTTCTTAAGTCTAGATAATCAACAACAACAAAATATATCAAGCCTTAATATGTAGCTTTTCTTGACTTATAGATGTAAATGCCACCTAGTAAATTTAAGAATCAGATCTAACTGATTCAGGCTGACTCTAAGAAACCCTTTACTGCAGCTCACTTATAGGTGATCTACATTAGATGAAGGAATTTCCACAACAGGTCTTATTTTCTGATGAAATCGTAGGTCTGATGATTCCATCATAGCCTATTCTCATCTTTAAAAATTAGTTCTATATGTTCTATATGACAAACAGAAACAAAATATTTAGCATATCCTCTAGAAGTTTGCAGTCTAATTGAGAAGATATTATAAATACATAGAAGAAAACAAATTGGAATATGTTGAGTAACAAATAAGAAGCAGAAAAATTAATATTACAGGAATTCTAAGGTGACATTGTCCCTGAGTACTTAAGGAAAGCTACATGGAAGATATTTTATTTGAACTTGGATTTGAAGGAAATGAAAAACTTAGTGAAAGGAAGAGGAAAAGTCAATTGATTAAATAATATTTATTAAATACCCACTACGTTCCAAGCACTATGTTAAACCCATAGGATTCAAAGAAAGGTAAAAACCAGTTTCTGCTCTTAAGGAATTTTATGGCAGATATACCATGTAGACAACTGCAAATATACAAGCCTTATATAGGATAAAATTGAAATAATCAACAAAGGGGAAGGTACTAGAATTAAGGAAGATCAAGAAAGGCTTCCCATAGAAGGTAGAATTTTAGCTGAGACTTGAAAGAAGTCAGCAGATGGAGTTGAGTAGGGAGAGCATTGCAGATATGGAAGATAGTTTTTGAAAGTGCCTGGGGTTAAGAAATGGTATGTTTTGTTCAAAGTATAGTAACATGGCCAGTGTCATTGAATTAGAGTACAGAGTGGGGTGTGAGGGAAAGGAGAGAATAAGATATAAGAAGAATGAGAAAGAAGACAAGTTACAGAAGGCTTTGAAAGCCAAATGCTATTTTACTTTTGATATTAAGATGGAGATGATAGGGAGCTACTGGAATTTATTAAGTTGGAAGAATTGGATGAAAGAAGGCACAACAAATGTATATATATAGAGTCTAGTACTTAGCAAATAATAAGAACTTAACAAATGTTTATTGATTAATTGATTTATGTTTGGAAAACAACATTTAGGATCATTGGAGCATAGATTTATAACTTCAAAGAATCCCAGAAGCCATCTAGTTCAATCCTTTCCTTTCTAATAAGAAAACAGAGGTTCAGGGAAGTTAAGTGACACATACAAGGTCACAAAGGTAATAGGTGGCAGAGTTGAGATTGGAACTAATATCATCTAATTTTCCTTGAATAGAAAGCAAAAAAAAAAAAAGTTGAAAATGAGATTGGGAGAATAGGTGACAATTGTGATCACTCATACTTTAATGGTACTTTGTGCTTTTCAATGTACTATCTTTATAACTATAAATTACACCTAGTTAAGATACTATTATTCTCTTTTTTCAAATGGGGAAATTGAAGGTCAAAGTACTTAAGTGATTTGCCCTTAGGTAAACTGGAATTGTAGACTTTGGACATTCCCCTGGTATCTATCTTAGATTCTTCCAGAGGAGGTCTGATCCCTATAATGAGAGAAAAATCATCTCATTATTAGGAAAACTTATTTAAAAGTATTCTGGTAGGATGCCAATCTCAGAAAAATGTGAATGGTAAAGTTATTGTCGGTCATTAAACCACCTCATTTTGTCTGTAAGAATAATTGACTAGGCTGATTTTTGCCAAAGGTATATGGATTTTCAGTGGAAGAGGAAAGATTCAAACCTTGGTCCTCTAAATCTCAATTCACCATTCTTTCCATTATACCATAATGCCTCTTTAAATCTCTAAATTCTTTAAGCTCCCCAAAATAGATGCACTGCCAATAGTGACAGAAATGTGATTATCATATCTATCCATCAGGTCTGAGGCCAGAGAAACATGCGAGGATACTTTAATAGTTTCATTCCAAGCATGGACAGGTGACAAGTGTCCTTATTTAAAAACCATGACTGCAGTTCTCCTCCTCCCACCAAATGCATCACTGACTCTAATAGCTAAAGTGTTGTAAGTTATCCTGCTGCTTCTACAAATGAAAAAGGAAAGCTCCATCAAAAGCAATAGTTTCTTTAGTTCATCAAATTTCTATTCACTGAAAAAATATTATTGTCCTTATGCTTCTGTTTTATGATTGCTTTTATGAAGACAGTGAAGAGACAAAATATATAGGTGGAAACACAAATTGACTTTATATGGCTAAGATTTATAGTCCTCAAAAATAGCATACTACATTGATCTATTTCTGATTTAAAGTTTTTCTTCTTTTTTAAAATCAGCATTCCTCACACATAATAATCTTATCAGACAGTGATTTATAGTGGAAAACTTCATATTTGATTTATTTCCGGGGGTTTTGAAAAAAAAACCCTAATTCTTTACCTAATATGTCTTGAAACATTATACAAATTAGTGCAAAACATATTTGAGTTTCTCTGACATCCTTTTCCCCCTTCCTTCAATGCTTGCTGCAGGACCTGAGGGAGGAGTGTGTAAAGTTGAAAACAAGAGTATTTGATTTGGAACAACAGAATCGAACATTAAGTGTGCTATTTCAACAGAGAGTCAAACCAGCTTCAGATCTACTCCTTCAGGTATGTACCTACATAGAGAACAATCTTTGCAAATGAAACTCTATTTCTGATAGGATACCAATAGAAACAATTCATAAATCCCTAAAAGAATGTCCCTAGTGTCATGGACTGTGTTGAATTTGAAAGAAGTCTCCCACTAGCTTCTGGTTTCTATGATACACGCATTTTTTTTTTTTAAATACCAACAGAAAATAAGAAAAGGGATGCATATTAAGACATGACCA
Organism: Sminthopsis crassicaudata; assembly: GCF_048593235.1. Lineage (NCBI taxonomy): Eukaryota > Metazoa > Chordata > Mammalia > Dasyuromorphia > Dasyuridae > Sminthopsis > Sminthopsis crassicaudata. Next base: position 372,707,657 of record NC_133619.1, on the reverse strand, counting down.
CAATAAACTAAATGGAATGGTGAAAGGATTCTAAGAGTTATTAATTTGTAGAACAAATACTTTTCTGTTTTATGACAAACAGGAATAGTTGTTGTTGTTGTTGTTGTTGTTGTTGTTGTTGTTGTTGTTGTTGTTGTTGTTTTGTGAAATGGAAATAGATTTCTTTAATGTAGTCAGAACTTTTGCAGTAAAAATGTAATAGTGGATTGTTCTTTTGCATACACAGTAATAAATTAATTAGTTTCTTTTTCTTTTTCTTAGTCAGGCTGGCCTTCCCTGAGACAGTTCTTTAGATTCATTACTCTTGCAACAAATGTCATCTGAAGGAAAGGGTCTTTTTAACACTCAAGCATACTTTTTATGTTCTTGCCTATGACAGGGCTTTGTGGAGTTTGTCCCAGAAAAGTTTTTTTCAATAAATAAACTGATGTAATCTATACTTATTATGGCCCCTATCTTCATTCAATGTCATTTTTTCTGTCACTAGAGTACATGTAAATGTCTATTTTTTTTTCTATATGTGGTTAAAAAAAATGAGGAAGGGATATTCTACAGCACATATGACATCCTGGGACTATATTCTCCAGTACTTTTTCTACTGAGAAATATGGTTGATATATCTTCTGATATGTATCTTGGTCATTTCATTTAATCTGAAATTTATTTCCCTTTAGTGAAAGTGAGATTGGTGACTGCACAGTTTGTCCTCACTTTAATTCAATTCATTTGCATGTCATGGTATCACCTCCCTAATGTCACAGTCATTTTTTGAAAACAAAGGGCAAACAAAAATAATATTTACACGATTGTAGTAGATATTGTATATATCAGAGAAATTAGTTACAAAAAGTACATTAAAAATCTTAAAGTGCTATATGGATGCTAGTTAGCTATTATTATGTTATCTAGACACTGATCTCTTCACTATGAACCATTTCATATGAATCTTCTAATGTGCCTCTAAATGCCCCATATCCATTATTTCTCATGGTGCAATTAAAAAATTTCTGGGTACCCATGTTCTTACTCATAATATCTCTTCTTTCTTTACTATCCATAGGAAACTGTTTCTTCTGCATTATTTCTAATTTTCCATGTAGCATGCTTCCTTTTTCAACTGAAATATACATCTACAATATCAGATACAACTGAACAGCAACAACTCAACCAAAATTCAAAGAGAGAGAGGGGGGGGGAGGGAGGGAGGGAGAGGAAGAGAGAGAAAGGGAGAGAATTAATATGCAACTTCTTTAGGCACTCTCTTCCGTGCATTTTAAAGTAATGTTCTTCCATTCAAAATGTTTCTTTCCTTATTGTATCTCAATATATTCAAAGAATCTGTCTACCAAGCTTACTTTGGAATATGTTTATGTAATAATTTCCTCTTAATTTAAGCTGCTTTTGAACTTTCCTTTCCTTTCTCTGTCCCCTGGTAACCTTTAATCCCTGTAACATTTATATATATATATATATATATATATATATATATATATATATATATATATTTCTGGTTCTTTGTTGATTTCATTCCATATCTGAATACCTACCTAAATGCCTTAAATTAATTGAAAGAGTACTCAGACCTCTTGAATCATTACAAAGCATTTTTAGCTCTGCATAAAACAGTAGAAAGGCTATGTCTCCCTGTGGGATTACAATATACTTCAGAAGAGGGGTCATGCAAAGGTTGCCTTTTTCTTTTACTAAATATTTTAATCCTAGTATTTTGCATATTTGCTCAAACAAGTTGCCATCACTCTTTTTTCATGGCTGGGAGAACCCAGGAAGCATGTCAGGATTCCAGCAAGGACATTACATCCACAACCACAGTTCTTTACTCTGAGTTGAATTCCAAGGTCATTTTAAAACCTATGATCTCCCATATGGCAGTGAAATGTACTTTTAATGTGCCACTGAATTGTACAATAAACATATTTGGAGCCCTCTGGGAAATAAAGGAAAGTTGCAGTTCGTTTCAGAGAAAGAAAGACATTTGATAAAGCTTAACATCAAAATGTAATTTGGACCCCCAAATTAAAATAAAATAGCTCTGTGAATTGCAAAATGGATCTCATCTCTTAAATTAATTTTCCTTCTGCTTTATCTGTTAGAGTCTATTTCATAATATATGACTCAAAAAATAATATGAAAAAAAAAGCATTCTAACTAAATTCTTTTTCCTAGGTCAGACCTACAATGAATAAGTTTATCATAGGGGATCTCACATCCATAAAAAAGCTATGTTTATTTTGTTTTCTTATAATCAAGATTCAAGGCTATAATTATTTCTAATAGCTGTTGAGGATACATGAATTCTTATGCCATTTATTTCAATGTGAGGTTTTCTGGAAATATATGTGCATGTGTGTATGTGTATACACACACACATATATACACATAGAGAGAGAGACAAAGACAGAGAGACAGATAAAAAGATACAGATAGAGCGAGATTTGTAACCACTGCTAATGAATCATGGTTGGATTTTTTAGGTGAATATATTTATGATTATTCTTTTTCTTGAAATTTGCAAATATCTTGCACCAGTATTCAAATATTAGGATGTTATATGTATTTTGTTAACATAAACTTAGTTATGTCACTGAAATTTTAAAAAATATTTTTATTTTCTTTCCTGAATTTGTAAGACTCATTTTAACTAGAACTCTCTGAAATTATACTGGCACTTCTATTATGGTTAAGTGTTGCTACACTGTGTCATATACTACCAAGCACAAAGCTTCCTACTTTCCACCAGCTTATGTTTTTTAATTGGGCCAAAGTAATGCATACCAACTTAGAGGAAGACATTGGTTTACCAGTGTGGGACTTGTAATTATCTGAATACATTTTCAGAGCATGATGGTTTTAATTGTTTTAGTATAAGTTTGATGACTAATTAGAAAAGGTAAGTACATTCTGACTTAAATTAAAAGCACTATAGATACAAAGAGAAAGAAAAATTGTCCGTCCTTAAGGAGCTCAAATTCTAAGTGGAACAGTGTGAAAAATAACTATGTAAATACAAGATATATATTAAAATTGAAATTCAACTTAGTTAAAACTTCAGTCAAACATTTACTAAATATCTATTCTGTCAGGCATTGAGCTAGGTTATAAGGATACAAAGATAGAAATTAAAAAAAAGATTTTATTCTCAAGAAATTTATATATATATGTATATTATATATATGTATATATATATATATATATATATAAACAAAACAAATTCAAGTTCTTCTTGCATTTAATAGCAAGGTTAAATGAAAAAGGAATTCTCCAGGTCAAAGAATGTATTTGTATAAACATTCAACAACCCTCTGGGATGTTTCCTTGGAGAGGAGGAGACCATCTTCTTGCACTTCTGTTGGAGAGTAGCCAAATGGTAAGGAAGGGGCAAAGGGAGCATGCTCTGATGTTCTCTGAATTGTAAAGACGTTGTTACTGTACCATAGAATCATAGCCTTATAGATATAGAGTTGAATGGACCTCAGAAGCTTTCTATTCCAGCCTTTTGACTTTACTAGTTTCAGCCAACATTAAGCATTTGTCATTGCTGGTCACTGTGATAAACACTAGACATAAAAAAAAAGCAGGGGGAAATAGTCCCTATTATCAAGGAACTTATAATTCAATGGAGGAGATAATATATAAATAAGCAGGTATAAACAAGTTGCATAATCTATCAAATAACATTTATTAAATGCTTATAGATGGCAGACACTAGCACTAACTGCTAGGAATACAAAGAAGAGGAAAAATTGTCTCTGCCCTTATGGAGATTAAATTATGATGGGAAGACTAAAACATAACTATATAGATGCAAAAGCTATACAGAATAGATTAAAATTGAGAATGGGGGTTGGTATGGTCACACTTATGATTTTTTGCTTTAGAACAATCATTTTGACTGCTGACTAGAGGATATATCAAATTGGGGAGAAACATGAGATGAAGGGATTAATTAGAATTGGTCATTGGTCACTCCTACTGTCATGAGTGAAAGGTGATAGGGGCATGAACTACGGTGGTGGCGCTGTCAGAGGAGAAATGGGTTGATAAAAGAGAGATGATTTGGAAGTAGAAAAGACAGACCGGTTATGGATTAGATGTGTGTGGTGAATGAGTGTGAGGAAGCAAAGGTAATATCAAGGTTGTAAATCTGGATAAGTAGGATGTTGGCAGTACCCTTGTCATTGATAGGAAAGAATGAAGAAATAGAAGGCAGGATGGTTTAGGTGACATGTCAGACTATATTTGGACACAAATACTTTGCCTCCACAGGTATTGGAATTGAAGGAAAGACTACTTATTTCCTTGAATTCACTGCCAGGTTCCCAAGCAACTTCTAACAGGTGGTTATCAGAGGGGTAAAATAATTCTTCATAGCATTAAATAGATACCTAGTAGAAAAAGTGTCTGCTACTCCCAATATTTAGATAACAAGTTATGATTATTATCAAAAAAAGTCAAGGGTAGAACTGAACATAAGACACACATAGGGAGAGAGAGAAAAAGAGAGAGAGAGAGAGAGAGAGAGAGAGAGAGAGAGAGAGAGAGAGAGAGAGAGAGAAAAGAAGAAGAAGAAGAAGAAGAAGAAGAAGAAGAAGAAGAAGAAGAAGAAGAAGAAGAAGAAGAAGAAGAAGAAGAAGAAGAAGAAGAAGAAGAAGAAGAAGAAGAAGAAGAAGAAGAAGAAGAAGAGGAAGAGGAGGAAGAAGAAGAAGAAGAAGGAAGAGGAGGAGGAGGAAAGGGAAAAGAGGGAGAAGGAGGAAAAGGGATAGAGACCAAGAAGGAGGGAGAGAGGAGGAGAGAGCAGGAAGAAGGGAGAGAAAGAAAGGGAGGGAATCAGGGAGAGAGGGAGGGAGGAGACAGGGAGGAACAAAAAGTCCCTCATTTTTATCACCCTTCTCCTAGAAGACACATGGATGAGCATATGTAGATATTACTGAAAGCAGATTTGGAAAGATTCACATGAGATCCTAGGACCTTCATAATATACCAAAGAACATACAATTTTAAGACTGACAAAAAGAATCCCAAATTGTTCAGTTTTTTTATGTCATGCATATATGGGTTTTTAAGCAGACTAGGACATATTAACCTCATTTTCATTGTCTGTAAAATAAGGATAATAAAAACCTCTACTTCACATAACAAAATGAAAAATTAAATGAGACAATACACAAAATGTTTTGTAAACTCTAAAGCACTATATGAATGGTAGGTATCATTATTATTACTAAAATTAATAACAGTTTGCACTCTACTCCAGAAAAAGAAGTACATACTTTCACATAGAAAAATGAGTCTAGCAAACAAAGAACAACAACAAAATACCTTTTGAAATCAAAACCACCATATGTATAGGACCTACATATTGGAGTACACTTAGGGATGCAGTAGTATGCAGATTGCTATAGAAAGTAGTAAAAATCAATAAAAGGATCATATTTGTGCACAAACTTTCTCTGTGTGACTATTTTTCTATATGATGGAAACCTGTGTATTTTGCTGCCAAAGCATTATTCTCTTATGCCTTTAGCCTTGTACTCTTTTTAAAACTTATTTCTCTTTTCTTTTGACATTTCAAAGGGTCTATTGCTTATATCCTTGGGGCAAAAGTGAAAGAAGAGGATATAGGAATATGGTATTCACATTAACTGTTGAGATCTGACAACACAGAACAGAGGTGTGAAACCATTGCTGTCACTTTTCCAAAGGCTGTGGCTCTATTGCTTCTGTTTTATTCTGTTGTATTGTTTCCCAGGAGGGGAAAGGGCGTATGGAATTCTTATTTCTTATTTAATTATTCATATTAGCCCTTATAATCAAACTAAGTTTTGATCATTCCCTTCTTTCTCTCCAGAAGCCACTCTTTCTTCAAAAACCAGTTTAAGTTCCAATGCCTATATTAAACTTTCTTAGACTATTCCAGGCCTAAGTAACTTTTGAGTTCTTTGAACACTTATAATAATGCTTCTAGTTTGTCCCACACAACTCAGAATGTAATTACATATTATTTTATACTCTTAACTGATCATCTTTCCAAATAAACTAAGCTCTTTTAAACCAGGGACCATTTTTCTATACATACACAGGAAGGACCTTCCTATAGTGAAGTCATAATAGGAGTCCAATACATAATTGTTGATTAACTTATTAATGCATGGTTTTACATTTGCTATTTTCCTAACATTTTCATAAATATTTTGGTATTATCTTGATAATAAGAAGAAAAGAAAAAATGTTGCAGTGTGGGAAAAAAAATCTGGACTTGGTATAAGGTTCAAATTTACTTGTGGCACTGGCCATGTGTTGATAAGAAACTCATTTAATCTTTCTGATTCTTACTTTTCTTTTCTGCAAACTGGCTATGAAAATTAGAAACATAGTCCTTATTTCATGCTTGTTGAAATAATCAAGTAAGAAGATGCCTTATTAGTTTTAAATAAATAATAAATGTTAGTTTTTATTTTCCAAGATTTACTTTCAGTTGATCCATCTCTTCACAACTAACTCAGTCATAAAGGTATTGGGTTGGTTATAAGTCATAAGCATAGACCATTTCTTCTCTTCTCCTGAAACAAGGATAAGATCAGGATTAGATGTGATTTCCTTGGCAAAGGGAACTCCAAGTAGATCATTTCCTAATAATTAATGTCAGTACTTTTCTCTTCAGTTTGTTATCATAAAGCACTGCCTAAAGCATTGAAAGATTAAGTGACTTATTTAGGGTTGCCCAAGAATCCA